>NC_061834.1:26634942-26644942 GCF_019202785.1 Penaeus chinensis | reverse complement strand
ACAGACATATATGTATGTATGTATGTATTTATGTATATATATGTATATATGTATATGTATGTATATGTATGTATATATATAAATGTATATATGTATATATATAAATATATACGTATTCACACACACACACACATCTATATATTATATATATATATATATTTATGTATATGTATACATATATATACATATATATGTATACGTGCGTGTATGTATGTATGTATATATATCGGTTAACATATATTATATATATATTTATGTATATGTATACATATATATATACATATACATATATACATACATATGTATACGTGCGTATATATATATATATACATATATATAATAAATTTAAACTTCAGCAATGTTGCGTTTAGTTTTCTATATACAAAATATAAACATATTTTTACACCGATATTAGCGCCACCACCAATGGTTTTGTGTTTGAAGGAAACCCTGAGAAAATCCCCAGACATGATGCAGGCAGCCTAGCTTTGCGGTTGGAAAGACCATGGGAGTGGTTTAATTTGTCCTTTCTTACCATTAAAGGAAAGTTTCTTTGATATTGTTGGTCAACAAAAGCCAGACTAAATTAAAGATTTATTTTTAATATTATAACATAACAATTTTGGCTTCCTTTCCCCAAAATCGGTTAAATTTACCTCGGTGTTTCCTTACAAAAAACAAAAACGTATAAATACATATATAATTCTCTCTCTCTCTCTCTCTCTCTCTCTCTCTCTCTCTCTCTATATATATATATATATATATATATATATATATATATATATATATATATGTACATACAAGTGATTCCGCAAATGCCAGAAGGACCACAGGGACGGAATTTCTACTCCCAGTGACTGCTGGTTACTCGAAGGGAAATAAACGCTCTCTTTATGAAAACAACGAGACAGCAAAATAAAATAAAATCAGAAAAATAAATGCTTCCCTACATATTGGAACAAAACTCGTTTTAAATGTTTTACTCCCTAATGTATCACTGCCATTTTGCTATCAGCCAATATGCTATTTCATCGACGGAACTGTCACTTACGATGAGTCTCGGTCTTTGACACGATTTATTCTGTCGCATCAGCTCTCGAGCACCTGGAAGTATGGCAGGGGCAGCGATTTTAACTGTTCTCCATCGTTTTTTCCTCTCTGAACAGGAAGATAGCGCCGATTAGTCTGATTATTATTCCAAATCTATCTACAGTGATATAGTAACCTTTTACAATATTATATGAAGCCCTAACCTATTATATACCTCCAAAATTAACGTTAAAAATTGCCTAGCTTTCATTACCGACGTGAACAGGAAGGAGGAGGTTCGATGTTGACAGGCCTCGCTCTCTCCTAGCCTCGCTCCACCCAAAATGACCATCTAAAATACTCAGTCAAGCAATCTACCAACAGTTACCATAAGGCCTTTTATGTAACATTTCCGAAACACTTTGGTACACTCTGATACATGTTTGACCTTTACGCGTTACATTATTGGAACCTGTTGAAACATCTTTCTCAATTTTGTGTCAAAGTGTATGCCTTCAAATTCCTACGGTTTGATACACTCCGGCCAACCAATCAGAGCGCAATATTTTTCAGATATATTTCACGTAGTCTCAGACAGAGATTTATATTTTCATTGATTACGAATCGCCTGTGCTCCGACTGCTGGCCTGAGCCTGATCTCACGGCGAGAAAACGACAACGCAGGTGTCCTAGGGGAAAATCGCCACCGTGGCACAAGTGCTAGCGCGCCAATTAGGAAAGGTTGATTAGGAAAAGCATCCAATCAGGCAGGGGTGGCAATGCCAAATGACCTCTCAATAGTGAATTGAGAAAGGCCTATTTCCTGCAGTGTAATGAATGGAAGTAAAAAAAAAAAAAAAATATATATATACATATGTACACTCTGCGCATTTGTTTGTGTGTATAAATGTGTATATATATGTATACATTATGTATATCATACAAATGCACACATGCACATATATGTATATATACACACATATCTATACACACACACACACACGCATATACATATATATATACATATATATATATATAAATATATATATATATATATATATGAGGATCTGATATATATGAACTGTGCTTATGCAGACAAATGTAGAAAAGGTATGAATAAGAATGATATCTTCACATACATACATCAGAACAGGCAAGCTTCTTATTTTAGCACCCGGAACTCTGAAGACGAATTCTTCAGGTGGGAATCAATGATGACCTCCCCATTGTGCCGGAAAGTTTTGATGTAAAATCCCTCTTCACCAATGTACCCACAGACGGATACAGTCCGAGCAGTCGAGAGGGTTTACAGATGCTGAACTTCCGAAGCCGAGACATCACTTCGTTCGCCTAGTTAAGTTATGCGTGGACCTCGGCTACTTTGAATTTGCTGATGAAGAATACCAGCAGATTAGTGGTCTTGCCATGCCCCCCCCTCCCCCCTCAGTGCAGTCATAGCCTGCCTGTTCATGGAGACGCTGGAATCGGCAGACATTCAACTTGGCTTCGATACGTACGTAGATGATGTCCTCGCCATTGTCCCCAGAAAGTCGTACATACAACATACACTGAAGCGGTTCAACTCCGTCCACGAGAAAATCCAGTTCACCGTGGAGGAGGAGGATCAGACACTGATCCGTCAGGGTGACGATGGCCTACGTTTCTCTGTATACAGAAAGGCTACAAATAAAGATGATTATATCCATTACTACTCCGCCCACAGCAACAAAACTAAATTTGGTGTTTTAATTGGCTTCTTCCTCAGAGCACTGAGGATCTGCAGCTCTGAATTTCTTTAGGATGAGGTTGCCTATATTATCAATTCCTTCATGAAACAAATATCTCAGAGGCTTCCTACTAAACCTCAAAAATTTTCTCATATTACCCCCATGTAACATTTCCAGCAGATACTTCGGCAATACTGTGAGAATCGCCAACACACCCGGGAAAATGATAAATGACATAATACGAGACAAGGAGCAGCCCGAAAGCAACCCTAACAGTGCTATATATCGCATACCCTGCAGCAGATGCGATACAGCATACTTTGGTGGTTTCAGCACCAGGATCAGCGAACATCGAGCTGACATCCGTCACCATATATCTCCCAACGCCATGGTGGTACATGTAGATAAAGCTGGACATCTACCTAACTGGAAGAAAGCAGAAATAGTCCATGGAAGACTGAACAAACAAAAAAGAAACAATATGGAAGCTGCATACATCGCGATAGAGAGTAATGTCAACACAGCATCGGGCAGATTCAAACTACCCAAGGACTCGGCAGCAATTATACGGATAACGAGTGGGAGGTCACAGTCGTCAGGTGTTTCGTCAGCTCATATCTGATATATATATACTCTGTAATTCCTTTGATATATGTATTTCTGATGAAGATATGATCAAAACCGGTCAAATTCATCTCTTGTATTGTGAAGATATTAATTCTCATTCATACCTCTTGATGGCGAAAATCTAATTTCCTTATGACATGTGATTTGCAATGCAATTCAGATAAAGAATACACCATTGGCATGAAATCGTAATAAATATTTTTTTGGTATCTTACAAATCGAAATATTGTTAAATACATGAAATTACCAGTTACTAATTCTCATTCTCAAGTGTATATATATATACACATTTATATATATAATATATATATATATATATATATATATATACACACACACACACATATATGTATTGTATATACACACACTCACACACATGTATTTATATATGTAAACACATGTATGCTTATAAGCGTTCTCATCTGCTTGTATTTACAGTATCTAGTTTCGACATTGGAGATATATATTCATATATTCAATTTATTATATAGCACTTTAAACGGGTTGACATTTTCGACGCAACGATTTTTCATCATTACATCATTGTTGAATTTTCATGCTTGGGGCATTGATCTTTTGATATCCCTATCACTTAATTATACTTTTAACTTTAAAAGTAATTTCTCATTCCTCTTTCGTTAAAGGTTATAATATTGAATGTTCTTTGTGTAACATAACCATGTCGTCTCTTTTTATCCTGTTGAAATCTTCCCAGTTTGTCTGTATCGTTTTTCGAAGTGGAGGCTTCATGCTGCTCCACGTTTTAAACAAATCTTATGATGGTCGTATTCTCTTTTCTGTATTATACATTCGTCCACATAGACGTTTAACCCATCAGTGCTTGGCTGGCATTTTATGAACCTATTGATTTATGTGATCCCTTGGAGTTATTTGTATTAATAATGATTTGTATTCTAATATACCTGGGCTTAGGTTCGACCCGAAACCATTGCAAAAATAACTAATAACATTTGTTTACGAGAAACGCAAGCAATCTATGGTTTGGTTCAGTTTGCTTCGTCTTGTCGAATTTGTCAAAAACAGTCCCGACAGCCAGCTAGCTATCCTTGTAAACAAACTACCGCAATATTGGTGTGACGGCTAATCGTGGAAAAAAAACTGATGAACGCTGTTAGTAATGGTAGTGTATTTAAGAAAACCTTTCTTCAGCTTCGCTATAACTGATGAAGATAAAGGAAATAATAATTTAAAAACTAATTTGCATATACAGCACAAAAGTTTATGAAGAGCTAGAATTTAAACCGTTACATATAATAATATTTATTATTAAATAGGAGTAAATATGTCTTTCAAACTACGAGTTTAGAATTAAAAAAGGCAAATAATTTTTTTAACGGACATTCCTAGGTTGCCCATCACACAATTAAGGGCAGTAGTATTTATCTTCTAGAGAATAATAACGCTATCATTATATTCCAATTAATGCTTCTGGTCGACACAATTATGACCACAGCTTGGCAGGCTATATATAATATTATATATTGGAGACAAAATAAGAAATTTAGAGATTTTCATCGAAATCACTCATATGTGTCGGCCATGTTGGCGATTTGTTTACTAATGTGACGTCATGAAGCTGTAGTTTGAAAATATTTGGTTTGGCTATGAAACAACACCAAGATATCTGATCGAATTGTATCAAAAACAGGAATGAACCAAGTGTTTCAAGATTTTTCAAGAAATCTTGAAATATCAATAATGCTCCTTAATGTTAATCGGGAGAGACTGAACCATGAAGTACTCCGCCAAGTTTTCCTTTAACTTCACCAAGGTCTTTCAGTTTCCATATGAATTGACTGTGTGGCACATTATCCGAAGTCTTGTGGACAATATGGCCACTACGTTTATCTTGAGTTGGTTTCCGCATTTGCTAATTATATCCTTTCAGAATCTACCTTTTCTGCTCTCGGGGATATACTCATTTATTCATACCTTTCATATGCTGTTTGCTGGCTGTCGCTTACTTGCATATTTTCCACTTTAGTTTCTTGTTTTGGTTTTGAATTTTGGATATATTGCCTTCAGTAATTTTGGTTTCATTACTGTGCGGTCACCTTTTCCCAGGAGAGGACGTATACCTACCATCATTTATGATATCTATTCGGTTTATAAATATCAGACCAAGAATAGACGGTCTGCACAGGCCTCTTCTCCTGATAAGTTTATGTTTCATTTTGAAAATAGCAATTGTCATTTATGATTTCTAGACTTTACCAAGTAATTGTACTGTTAAATCCCCAGTTATAATTTCTATTGCATTGGTTTCAATAAGTTGTAGTGCTTTCCCATTTCTATAAGTTGTAGTAATTCCTGCAGATTTGTTTCCTGAATCAGATTTTGGTAACCAATTTGTACGAATTGGCATATACACTTTTGCTATCATTATGTCTACCCCCATTTGTTTTGACTTCGATTGGTTTTAGTTTCCCTAAAGGGTCTTACTTTACTTTTCTCACTTCCGTTATAGAGATCCTTTTCCTTGTTGATTTTGCCAGTCCCCCTTTGCTCCCATTTATCATGTCTTTACTCCATATATTATGGTCTTTAAATCCTAATACTACATTTGCTTTGGAAGGATTAAGTTTGCATTCCATGATGCAGATTGCATATGGTTTATTCGGTTTGATTATTAGATCTGGCCCCACTTACTCTGATCCTAAACCATCTACAATTTCTTGATAGATTTTTGGTTTTTATTTTGTTTGGAAAGCTTGTGTTTATGTGTTATACTTGGAAGCCTTTCAACCTTAAAATAAACGTTTTCTTCTTCCTGGGTCCTTTGTTATTTTTTATGCTTCACTTCAATTTGTTCTGCAGCACTTACCTGTCACATTTTCTTGTATTTTTCATGTGTCCCCAGTTTTTTTTTTCTTTTCTCATCATATCAGCTATCGGTTGTTTGGTCAGGCGTGTTTCAACGAGCGTGCATTGTGCTCTTCGAATTAGCTCATCCTTCCATGTACTACGATGTTCTTTTGTTAGAAACCGGGATACACAAGAAGACAGTACTTACTGACTAGTTTTAGTGTAATAATTTGTTTGCGAGTGGTTCATGGATATGCTCTCACCTGCCTTACTCTACGACGCCTTCATATGTATGTGCAGTACCTATATGAATATGCTCTGCGTATGGGCCTCAAGAGCGTCTGTCGGAAACTACGCCGTAACGCGTTTGAATATACGGAGAGAAAGAAAGAGAGAGAGAGAGAGAGAGAGAGAGAGAGAGAGAGAGAGAGAGAGAGAGAGAGAGAGAGAGAGAGAGAGAGAGAGAGAGAGAGAGAGAGAGAGAGAGAGAGAGAGAGGGGGGGGGGGGGGCATGCAGAGACAGATCGAGAAACAGAGAAATAAATAGAGCTTTTGCCTCAAAGACTGCACATCTTAGAGTGTTTGTCCAATGCCAACAGCTTTGTCCGACCTAGTTATATAGTAGGAAGGTATTGGCATCAAAGAGCACTTGCGTCGATCTGCTGAACGAACTCTCACGTTGCATCATTACACGGCCGTTCAAGTGCAAGGAAAGGAAACTGTTTATTTTGTTGGCGAATATCTAATTTCCTTATGACATGTGATTTGCAATTCGATTCAGATAAAGAATACACCATTGGCATGAAATCGTAATAAATATTTGTTTTGTATCTTACTAATCGAAATATTGTTAAATGCATGAAATTACCAGTTACTATCTCTTTGTATGTGCTTCCGTATCATCTACCCATCTATCTATCTGTTTATCTATTTCTTTACCTATTTATCTGAATAACCATCTATGCATCTATGTATCTATGTGTTTATGTATCTATATATCCATTAATTTCTCTATCTACCTATGTCTCTATTTATTTACTTATATATGTCTGTCTGTTTATCTGTGTGACTATCTATCTGACTATCTGACTGTCTCTCTTCTCCCTATGCTTATTCACCGATCTTTCGGTTTCATATCGTTTTGTCTTTTCATAATTCTTTTAAGAACCAGTACTTGTGGTTTCTTAAGGGTCCTCTATAGATGCATTAGAGAGCTGTTGAAGAGAGAAACGCAGAATATAGAGGAGGCAGGAAACACAGATGCAACCTGGGGAATTTCCTGTCAAACCTGAACTGCAGGTGATGTGATGATACTTCACTAATCATTACTACAGAATGTTTCAAGAGGACGTTTGCATGTTTCTACTCTAGAAGAACTGCTGCGTTGTCAGTTGGTTGTTGTCTGTTGATGTTTTCCTTCTGTTCAACATGGAAATCCTCGGCAATGAATTTTAAAACAGATGAAGTCATCCTTACCATTAGAATCCCACCAGCTGTACATACTAGTTTATTAGTGGGTGGCTACCCTAAAGGCACTGGGGACATAAAAGCAGGCAAGAAGGGGAATTAACTGTAGACAAGTGGTTCATGATGACCTTAGGTAAAGTTAAAAACCGTTCTGACTTGCTCTCGTTCCTCCATCCTGTCCAGTTGGTTTGGGGGTACGACTGTGTAATGCATTTGGCATCTGTGAAGACATTGCTGTCACTCGCGTTGTCACATGTATTGATCAAAGCGAATCATCCCTCGAGATTAATTTTACGATTCATTTTAGAAAGAGAGAGAGAAAACGATCAACATTTATGGCATTCTTTCGAAAGCTTGGCAGGTGCTTATCTCTGATCAGGTGGAGCGACTGAATATATAATCATTCTAACTGTGAATTGACAAAAAGTAATTCAGCTAATCTATTTTTTCATATAAGTTCTGCACACTTCCTTTATCGTTCCACCATAATATCAAAATACATAATAACGTAAAGCAATTCTATCAATGATAAAATTACTTTCTTATTGCGATAATGAAGACAATCATTATCAATATCACGATTAGTATATCTTTGGAATGATCATCTACAATAACCATTCTTCATTTTACTGGCATATTGACCACAATTAATTAACATAATCACGAGTACCACGGCTACATTGTACGGAAGCCAGGCAAATCGCCGGCGCTGTCTGTCTCGCCTTTCCTCTACAGAGAGCAGCCGCGTTGCTGTGCGCAACAGTCTCGATTAGCTGATCAGAGCGTGACTCGGGAACTGGCATGTCATCATTGCTTCCTAATTAACAATCGCTCCTGGCAAAGTGTTACGTCAGGTATTACGTCAGAGTTGTCGGGCGCAGACGGCGGGCGATACGGCTACTCCGCCCGACCTTCGCGGGCTTTTCCACGGCTCGTGCGGCACGTTTCGTGAATGGCCGCCGCGTCGGCGCAGCCCCTCGTGATGCGGGTCGCGGATTTGCACTCTAGGGCTGTGCCTGACACCGAAAGCTTTAGTAGTCTGTCTTTATAATATATATACTTATATAAGTAAATATATATGTATACATAAAAATGTACGTATATATACACATATATATGCACGCACGCGCGCACACACACACACACACACACACACACACACACACACACACACACACACTTCCGATGTTGTTTATATCAGGTTTCTTGCTGCCCTGGTCCTCCTGTTTATAATATACATATATATATAAATATATATATACATTTATATGTATATATACATATATACATACCCAAACACACACACATATGTATATATATACATATATATATATATACACATACACGTACATGCATGTATATGCACACACGCATATATATATTTATATCTATCTAGCTATCTGTCAATATACGCAAATATATGCACGTGAAGAAAAGAATAAAACAAAAGCCTGACTAAGGGACCTCTGAAGGGCACTCCCTCCCTCTCGCTCATTACAGGTGCGGTGACCTAGGCGTCCTTTGACATTTTCTTTCACTTCAGATATTCACTCTTCATCGTTCACATGTATCTTTTCCTGCCTCATCGCCAGTGCACATTCAAGTCCAGTTTTTGTGTGGCAAGTAATCCGTATTTTCCATTTTCTTCCCTTACCTTTCCCTCAGTAAGCAACTTGATGAAACTAGTAAGCAATTTGATGGAACAACATATAGAATTTGATTCCGTTATACTGATTCGCTTCTTTGCCAAAGAAAGCAATTGAGACGTCTTTAGAAGAAGCGGAAACAAACAAGCAAAATGACCGTGCGTTCCAGCGTGCACATTCACCCACAGCAAGCACTTGTTGGGCGGAAAGGAGAAGCGAGGTCAGCATGGGTGGAGATTGGACTTGAGGAGAAGGCTTCGAAGTGAAAGCAAAGGGGGAAGCTGAGGGTGAATACTACTCGTCTTTGGAATTTCCCCGTTAGAAGGATGTGAACTCTGCAAAACAAGGAAAAAATCTACTTATATATGCTTAAGACTGTAGTTGGTAGTCTTCCTGTGACTATAATTACCGATTTATAATTGCCAATTACCAGGATTTCTGAACCACTAAGATATCATAGAGAGAAAAACACGGAAATGTATAAAAGGTATTTCCTTGTCGAACTGCCTTATTAATTCACTTTGTAAAAGGACACTAGAGACAATTTCTTACGACTGATCACCATAAAAAGTTAAAATCTTAATAGATATAATAGTGGTATCTATGCTTCACAAGCATACACACAACAGTTAAAAATATATGGCTCAGAGGAATGGGACAAATTAAATAAGGCATTAC
>NC_061834.1:26619942-26622442 GCF_019202785.1 Penaeus chinensis | reverse complement strand
AGAAAAATAGATAGGTAGGTAGATAGATAGAAATATAGATAGGTAGGTAGATAGATAGAAAAATAAATAGGCAGATGTTGAGATTATCAATAGACATTTTACAGAAGTCTCAACTCATTCTATTCAATCTTACCTGTTGAGATCAGCTCAATTGAAAGTTTCCGCAAAAAAAAAAAAAAATCACTGTCTACAAATCTCTCTTTAAGGCGAATTTACTGATGATAGTCTTCGAAAAGATGATTGGGTATAAAGGCGGTTATGAGTTATGTGTTCTACGCTAAAGAGCAATAGATCATTCATTAATCCCAATGGCAAGCTCTCTCTTAGATAAGTGATCGAAGGAGGTGAAACCGCTTTGACACTACGGCCGCATCGTGTCTTTTTTTTGCGAATAGAAGAGACAGAAAGAAAAAAGAAAGTATTCTGTGGTAAAAAAATGTTTTTGATAGTCATCACTAAAAATAAGTTTCCGAGGTGGCTAAGCAGATGTTTTAAATTTAATTTAATTTGATTTGACAAGTATTCTCCATACACACGGATATGTATGTATCTGTTCTATCTTTGTAATACGGCCATGTGCAACTCAATTATGCACACATTTAGTCATTATGATCGTTCAAATTTGGAGCATAGTTTTCGCCGAAAAAATAGACTTCATTATAACTAAAACAAAATTGCAGTTGCGTTCACTTTATTCCAATCCGTCTATACTAAAAAGGAAAAATAAAACATGACCAAGATGTCACAAGCTTTTTTCCTTTGAGATTATCACTTTTTGTTTGTAAAGATAATGCTCACTTTTTCATCCAAGAAACGTTGTTGCCATCTGTAATGCCTCATCTCCTTCTGTCTCTTTTTATACGAGATTATGACAACAGAGGAATGCAAAGCGTCCGTACACGTGCCTCACAACGCCCCGCGACTTCCGGATATTGCGAGAAGAGACCCAAGGTTCCCTGCGCCGAGGAGGAAGGGAATGGAAGTCCAGATCAGTTTATGGCCCCGCTTTCTTTCAGACTGGCAACAATGCCATGGCGTATTTTTCTTCTCTTTCCTTTTTTTTTCTTGAAATGTTGTGACGTCATCCACCGCCGCCTTTTCTTTGTGACAAAAAACCAATCGCTTTTGCGCTCGCCGTGGCATGACTAAGGTCTGTCGTGCTGCGTCGCGAACAACGGAAAGGGAGATTCGATCTTCGTTTCTTTAGGCGAGGCGATGTTTATGTGTTCTTATACATTCTTATCCGTGGGTACGTGTACTTATATGCATATTAACTTTTTGTGGGTGATTGCCATTTTACGCAGAAAAAAGATGGGGAAAATGATGTGTTCACTTTCGAATGATGTCTGGCAGTGTTACCTTTATATTTTGTTGTTGTTGTTAAAACAACAAGAATGAATTATTTAACATTGTTGTGAACCATTTTTAATGCTATGAAACAAAACAAATAAAAAAAAAGAGTGCTTGCAAACAACACTCAATTACATGTAACGTTAATAAATACAGATCCTGAAATTCCATAGGTAACAAGTACTAAAAAAAACATAAATGGGAAGGAAACTAAGCAGGGAATATACGTAACCAATGCCGATGAAAAAAAAAAAGTTTAATGAATCATTAAATACACAATGTGGGACGACCTTCACGCCGCCGCCTCGTGACAACTGCATGAAATCTACCCTAAATCCCGCCGCCACGCCCTCGCCGACTCAACAAACCCTGCTTTTTTCCGCTGGAATTTCCTTAACTGACCCTCTCCCGGCGTCCGACCATGATCAATCGCTTTCTTACTTAGTCGATGTAGGAGGTTTTTTTTTCTTTTTTTCTATTGTTAGCTTATCGTTTATCTTTAGAGAGATAGACAGATAGACAGGCAGATAGATAAATAGATAGATAGATAGACAGACAGACAAACAGACGGACGAACAGACAGATAGACAGACACACAGATAGATAGACAAACAGGCTGACAGACAGAAAGATACACAGACAGACAGACAGACAAACAGACAGACAGAGAAACAGAGACAAATTCATTTGTTTGTCTGCGTGCGCCCCCCTCTAGCAATGTTCCCTCCTAGGCATCAGCTCGAAGTGACTCACCTGCTCTGACGTCGAGATCTCCAGCCAGTGAGTGACACATCCAGACGTATTTCAGCGGAATCTCCCAGACAGGCTCTGCCATGTTGAAACTTCACTGGATGAAATTCTAGTCAGAACTGGATTGAAACATAAACTTAATACCCGCAGAGCCTGACGAAGCGTAAAAATGTATATATGCTAATTCAATATTTTCATATTAAAAGCCGAGGAACTGTAGCCGCACACTTTTACGAGCGTAAATTTCCAGAACTGATCACTATGGTAAATGAAAATATACACAGTATATTTGAATATATATATAAATAAATTAATAAAGAGAGAAAGAAAAAAAAAATGTATAGCGAGGCAGAGAGAGATAAATAGAAATGGATATAGATGTATATGTGTATATACGGTA
>NC_061834.1:26607442-26609942 GCF_019202785.1 Penaeus chinensis | reverse complement strand
ATGAATATATGAATATATATAATATATATATATTCATATATTCATATACATATACTTAGATACAGGATATATATCCTCAGTAATATATATATATATATATATATATAATGTATATATACATATATATATGTATATATATGTATATATGTGTATATACACGTATATGTATACACATACACATACATTCTATATACTATATACACATATTTATGTATATGTATATGTATATATAAATATAGATATACATGTATATATACATACATGTATATATATTGTATATATATATATATATATATATATATATATATATATATATATATAAACACACAGACACACACACATATACAAATATACACATGTATATGCATATATAAATATATAAAAAAATATATATAAATGTACATATATACACATATATACATGTATGCTTATTAATGTAACCATATATATTGCCTCACAAGTAACAGTTAATTGGCCAGTGACATATATTTGTCATCTTTTAACCGACGGGCACGTGGTCGCATTCCAGTCGAATCTGAACATGCCAGTCAGAGCATCTAAAGGTGTATTTGCTTTTATTGCAGTCATCTTGCATGACACTAATAACGTCAAAATGCAGTAAACTCTTTCGAAATCGTGTGCTTCTCGAGCTGTCATCTGAGGAATACCGAGCATTCACGTATTAATAGAAATGCGTTACGGAAATAAAACTTATTTTTAGTTACTAAAAATGTCCAAGTTCAATTGAAAAAAAAAAAAAAAAATGTCACTGGGATAATATTGTATATGATATACTGCCAACATGCCGATAAGCGTGTGGTTAAAATAATGAGGATAATGACAAACATCATTATTATCATTGTTATTATAATGATCATTCTTCCTGTTCTGCTACTCTTTTTTCATTTCTTTCTTCTTCTTCCCCTTCTTCATTGTTATGATGATAATAATAACAGTAATGATTACAATAATAGTAGTAGTAACAGAAGCATCATAGTAGTAGTAGTAGTAGTTGTTGTTGTTGTAGTGTGATAATTTGAATAATGATGTTAGTAGTAGTAGTAATAATAATAATAATAATAATAATAATAATAGTTATAATAATAATAATAATTATTATTATTATGATAAGGATAATAGTAATAATAATTATTAATGATAATGATGAGAGTAATTATATTGATTACAATATTGATATTGATAATGATAATGATAATAGTAATGATGATGATGATGATAATGATAATAGTACTACTACTACTATTACTAATGCATAATGCTAATGATGTTAATGATGATAATGGTAATAATAATGATAATGATAATGACAATGATATTAATACTAATAATAACAACAATAAGGATGATAATATTAATAATGATAATGACAGTAATAATAATAACAGTAATAATGATAATAATATGAATAATAATGGTAATAATAGTAATAATAATGATGATAATGATGATAGTAGTACTAGCATTAATAGTAATAATAATGATAATAATGATCATGATATTGATGATAATTTTAGGAATAACAATAGTAATAATAGCAACATTATAATTCTGCTTGTGGTTCGTCTGTTTTTTGTTTTGTTTTTTGTACATTTTATTCATCTTTGACGCCTACAATCATACTCCACGTGACTGCGAACTTTTTAGTGCATGATACCTGACAAACGCACGGGCTCGTATCATAATACTGATTCTAACTGCATTGTTATCATTATTGTTGTTATTATTGGTATTGTCAGTATCATAAGTCTCATCATCATTACTATTATCATTCTTTTTCGAGGCGAGTACACTGCACTGAAGTAGTTAGACCGTCAGTTTATGCACATTTATTTTTAACCCGATTATCCGAGAGAAGGAGATAAGAAAGAAGGTAAGAAGGGAGGGGAAAAGAAGGGGGAAAAGAAAGGGTGGAGAAGGAACTTAGAAAAAAAAGGGAATGGGAGAGGGAAGGAAACTTGAGAGGGAATTTAAGGAGGAAGAAGGAGGTATGTGTGTGTGTGTGGCGGGCAGATGAGGGGCTTGAAGTGGAAGGGGAGATGTGAATTTTAGGAAGATTCAGGAGAAGCAGAACGGGAAGGGAAAGACAAAGGGAGATGGAAAAGAAGAAGGAGAAAAGTAAAGGGAATGGGAAAGGAAGAAGGAAAGGGAAAGGAAAAGGAAAAGGGAGAATGGAGAAGAAACGCTGAAGGAGGAGTGTGAAAGAAGGCAAGAGTTTATTATTATTATTATTATTATTATTATAATTATTATTATCATTTCTACTGTTATTGTTATCTTCATTATTATCATTGTTATCATTCTTCATTATCTTCATTATTATCATTGTTATCATTCTTCATTATCTTATTATTATTATCATTATCATTATCATTATTATTATTATTGTGATTATTATTATTATTACTATCAAAATTATTATTATTGTTATTATTATTATTATTATTATTATTATTATTATTATTATTATAATTATTATTAT
>NC_061834.1:26592442-26599942 GCF_019202785.1 Penaeus chinensis | reverse complement strand
TATATAAATAATAACCCTCCGTGATCAAGACTCGAACCCTAAATCAGCCATGCCACACGACCCAATAAAAAAGTGTTCAACTAGGATCTCCCTAGCTAAATACCCATCTACTCATACTAGAGTAATGATAGCAAGTTTTAAACACACTCCCCTTGGGCACTCGGTTGAAATTGATTTAGCAATTAAAATACTAAGTCAGATGTCTTCTTAAGGTGCTGAATCACGTATCGTTGGCGACCAGATGATGCCAATATTATGCATCATCATGGTATAACTAGGCAAAATACTCAGCGGTTTGCCATTGCCTTCTGAGGAAGTCAGATGTACTGAGGCATAATTATGAAAGATGGAATAGTGCAATGCCGCATTGATATCGATAAATAACAACCCTCCCTGACCAGGACTCGAACCCAGGTCACTCCGGGTATGAAACCGGAGGCTGGTTTAGACCCCGAAGCTCGTGGTCCCGGGATCGAATGCCCGCCGCGGCTGTTGCAAATTGCCTGCATTCTGATTGCAGGCTAAAGTCCAATCTTACGACAAGAAAAAACAGTACTCCTTGCGAGGTCAAACGCAGTTTTTTTCAACCATTTTTAATTAGGCGTTTTTTGTCCTTTCAACGTATTCCGTTCTACAACGCGCATTCGTGCAGTTTGATTCGAGGTACTGTAAATGTAATATACTTTGTTGACCTTTTGACTTTCATCAGGCGACATTAAAGATTCTCTGACCCCAAATCGTGGATTGTATTAACCCTAATGTAAATGTTCACACATAAACTTTATTTCGTTTTTTTTCTTTTGAAGAATGTTCAATATATTTGGATATTCACCATGGATTGTTAATGTTACCAAATAGTTCATGCGAAAAAGTTATACTGCATTTGTTGCTTATGCTCGATGAATGTTAATTGTCATGGTAAGAGGGTCTTTTACATCATCAAATGTATTTAGCCTCATGTATGCATCACATATGTATGATCAGACAAAGGGAAAGAAAATATCGAAAGGTTTTTGGAGTCCTGAATCAGGTCAGTGAATAGCAAGGGTACAAAGGGCGGATGAGGTTAACGCAATGGAATATTCTCTCACTAAAGGGTTATCATGAGTCAGCTGTCGTTCAGCGTACCAGAGCTGGGTCAGGTTGCAATTCCACTGCTCCCACTTTAAGATTTTTTTTTACTTACAATGAAATTTGCTATTCCCTCTTAAAGACGATAGATCCAGATTAAATTAAGTTGTTAAAGCAAATCTAAGTCTAAAGTAGAAGAAATCTTGAATAGGAATATTGGTAATCTAAACGTAAATGGCTAGATGATTTTGTTTACGGATTTATAGTCTGAATTCTCGAAATAAAAGCGCTTTTATGACTTTTATGCTATTGAGTCATTGCCTTTCGATGACCTTCGTAAAGTAATATACTTCCCATGTTTTCACAATGCACAGCAGATAGTTTTGTAGAATTCGGTCATGTATTTATTTTTTTTTTCTAATAGTCCAATGAGAAGTGCGTAAAACCGGAGTGCTTATATGCAAATTACTTCTCACATTACGTGGTGATGAAGCAGATGATCCAGATTCGGACGTCGCCAAATCACTATTAAGAATAACCAGAAGCAGTGCTTTAGCTAGACATCTAATTCGTGTTCATTAACAATCCCCCAAAAGATGTGGCCTTGCACGGAGAAGAAAAGTGTGCGCTTTACATTTAAGAGATTCTTGGTATTAGTTGATTTTCACTTGGGAAATGTTCGTTGCAGAAAACCAATATACATATATCTATATATTTATATCTATCTGTACATCCATCCATCCATATACATACATACATACACACATACACACACACACACACACACACACATATATATATATATATATATATATATATACACACACACATACATATATATATATACACACACACAAACACGCATATCAATCTATCTACACACACACACACACACACACACACATATATGTATATGTGTCGAGATCGATACTAATTTGTCATTCAAAAGGTACATTAGTTAAAAGTGTGATGTCTAGACCATGTAGAATTCCCATACCCCACCGAAGTGTTTATTTATTTATTTTTATTTTAAAAGCATATCAACAGTAAATTCGATGCTAGAGAAATAGTAAGCAATTTTATCCTCACGTCCAACGTCAGACCAGTTGTGACTTTCATCCCGCACGCTGGTAAGCAATTTTATCCTCACGTCCAACGTCAGACCAGTTGTGACTTTCATCCCGCACGCTGGTATGTGAGTGCTACTCACATTAAAAATTTTCTTTTACCCGGAAGTTGAAAGTTGTAATGTTTTAGGAATGAATTATTATAACTGATGAATCCAAATGATCTGAGTCGTGATAATTCAGACAAGTTGTAGCTGAGGTTGGGGGGAAACTGGTGGAACAGCACTCCATGATTACGTCAGCCTATTGTCGTTTTTAAAACATTTATTTTTGTCTTTTCTTTTTCTCTTTTGGCGTGGATAGAACGGAATTTGTCAAAGATAATTCTGATTGTATCAAGGTAATGTGTAGGAAAAAAAAATCATAAAAGAAGAGAACGACTGATGACTCCAAATAAATCACAGAAAATACCGGTAAGTGGGAGTGATTGTCTCGATCCTGTCTCACGTTTATTTTGATTATATCCTGAGAGGGTTAATGTTAAAGTTAACTGTGGATTTGTACTGATTTAGTATAAGAATATTTCTCTCGTTTTTTTACATTTATAATTGCAAATATTAAACCTATTGTAATCTGATACCCGTTTAATAATATTATTAGATTATAGAATAAAATCAATTGGTTAAAACTATTTTTATGACGACTGTGTTTTCGGCACACTCAGCAGAGGATTAAGTTCAGTCCACCCCACGAGCCTAAAGACCACTAAGTTATGCTACTCAAATTAAAATTACGCAAATGAAAATTGGGTTTCCGTAGGGTTCCTTAAAATTCAAAACCTCGGGTGGTGGTGACGATACCGAGGTAATATCATCATATGTATTAGAATTGATACTGGCAAACTGGCAGTATTAATTTATATATATACACATAAAGACACACATCTATCTATCCATCTATCTATATATGTGTGAGTGTGTATGTATGTATAAGTGTATGTGTATATAAACACAAACATGTGTACGTGTATATAAACACAAACACACACATATAAGACAATATAGCAGCTGGAACAGTGGGGAGCGTTGACCTTGCACTGCTTCGCGCCCTAGGAAGTACCGGACAGAACGCCTGTCGCCGTCACCTCTTTAAGGCCTTCCCCTCTGCCCTCCGCTGTCCGGGGGTGGGGGGGGGGGGGGCACCGCTTCAGCGCTTTGCTCCCAGTTCATCGTGTCGTGTGGTTATTTATTTGTATTATGCTCTTTCCATAATAAAGAGTCAATCCGTACACGTTTCATTGCTAACCACCAGTCCAATCTAAGAGGCAACCATAGCCTTTTGCAATCTTATGACAGCAGTGTTTTTTTTTTTTTTTTTGCTTCCTTTCCCTCGACCAACGCTTCCTACAATAAATACAATGTTTTCAAAAATATGCGAGTATGCGTCATGGGCCCTTTCATTCCTCTTCCCTCCCTTTTCCAGTGTGTTAAGCCATATCAATTATATGTGCAGTCACTCTCACGTTGGTTTTACTGGATAAAAGTATTATGTAAGGAACTTTTGTGACATAAAACGAAAGCGTTGTCACCTTCTCACTGTGACCTTGGATTGCATTACTGTGAGAACACGGTATTGCCAACAAACACAAAATATTGTTCATTAAATAATCAATCAATTTCTCTCCTTTTTAGATATCTATATTGCTTCAACAACTATGAATCCATGCAAGTTAGTTCTCGGCATAGTTATTTCATGGAATTTTATGTACTTCATTTTCTACTTGTACGAGTTTCGTTGATTGATTGCTAGAAATTCACTCGTTCCTACTCTTTCCGTTCGTTTAATTCTCTTACTGATTTCATTTATCTTCATCATGAGCTTTATATCATTTATGTCTGCTCTAGTTAATGGTTCTTCTTCTCGCCCTGACCTGACCCCACTTTCCCTTTTCCATCCAGTCGGTCACGCACAGGGAGGGGTATGAGCTCGCTTTTCCTGTTATTTGATTGTATGTCGTTGGTGACACCATAGGTATAATCGCCTAATAGATCTGTGCTCCGATGTACGATGGTAGTTGTTGATTAAAAGTTATTCATTCGATCGACACCTTTTATTCAAGTCGGTGTGAGCCCTTATTTATATCCGTTCATAAATGTAGAACGTGTTTTAGCTAATCATTATTTACTTATTAATCGAACCCCTGTGATTTCGTGACACATACCCATCAGGTCACTGTCACGGATACGCAGATTAAAGTAGGTTATTTATGTATTTAAGTCTCGTTTTTCAGTTCACTTCCTTTCGTTCGGGAATATGGGCATAGGGACCCGTGAAGTCTTATGTAGTCTGACATGCATAGCTAGATGTGGTTACCTCGGTATATCAGAATTTTGTAACAAATCCAAAATGTAGATTAAAAAAGAATCATGAATTACGTCGTATATTTCTGAGCCGGGAAGATTTGCCTTGCGAGAAGCTTGCAAATGCTTTTTCATGCCACCATTCACTAATGCGTACATTCTGTCACATATCATTATTTGTTGATTTTAATGTGGTAGCTGAAATAATTATCTATTTATGTAATTTCTACTTACCGCATTATTATTAATTGTTAATGTTTATCTTTGTGTTTGTGATTCATTCATTGTGTGAGCTCAATCTCACTCACGCTTACACTTACACACACACTCACTCACTCATCCACGCAGAACCAGACACTGATACCTTTCATTAATAGGGTTTGTGGTTGTCGTAGTTGTAGGCATAAAGATCGATGATGTATCTTGTTTGCCCGCGATTTTGCCAGTCGTGACGAGTGAAATTACAATGCACATTACTACGCATTTCTTGCTTTACTTACTTTTCTTTCCCTATGTGATGGCATTATATACTCGCATATCTATCCTTGCAGACCGCTACTTTCGTCTCCTTCCCCTACTTTCCTCTTCATCTTCTTCATTCAAAGCTCCCATTAAAAACTGCAAATGATATATAAAATGGCTAGTAACACTTTGCATCACCCCTCTCTGTTGCCCTTCTTTTTCTTATGCTATCTTGGACCTTACGTGTATGATCTGGTTCACCGACTAAACGCTAGTTGAGCCGAGGATATCCGATACGACACCGAAGAAGGAACCTGCTGCAGATACAGTCGCCTAAGGATCCCTTAAGAAGGAAATCAACGGATGATCGCCGTAGGCCTGCAGAGTTCGTCACAAGAGGTATTAAGCCACCCCAGGATGTAGTGGAAGGGCACCGCCTGCCGAGGCGCCAGTAGACCTAGCGAAAGACGAGGGACTCACCAGGGTGCTGTGGGAGGACGCCGCTGGCCTGGACGCCCAAGGATCCATTCAAAATCCAGTAGTTCGTCATCGCAAGTATCTCCGCCTCAAGATGCCAGAGAAAGGCGCCGCCTTCCCGGACGCTCGTAGATCCAGATGAAGGCTATGAGGACTTCTGGACAGGCACGCAGCCAAGAAGGACCTGGACGAGATCTGCGAGAACGTCGAGAACGGATGGATTTCACCAAGGACCAAGAAGAAGAAGAGGTCGACAAGAACGAACCGCCACAAAAATGGATCGTTGGTGACCTCGCTTCGCAGCTGTTCTTCAGGGCCACGTTCCTGGTGGCAAACGGCCGCTTCGCGCCCCAGGAAATATCGGACGGCACGCTTGTCGCCGTCACCTCGTCACCTCTGCCCTCCGTTGGCCGGGGAGCGGGGGGTGGCGCCATCGCTTCAGCGCTTGCTCCCAGTTCATCGTATCGTGTGTTCAATCTAATTGTGTTGTACACTTTTAGCAACAGAGTTAATCCGTACAGGTACATACTACTATCATTGCCAACCACCAGTCCAACGTAGCAGGCAACCATAACCTTTTACACACACACAGACACACACACACACACACACACACACACGCACACACAAACATACACACACACAAACATACACACACACACACACACACACACACACACACACACACACACACACACAAACACACACACACACACACACAAACACGCATACACACACAAACACGCACACGTATAGAAATATATATATATATATGTATATATATATATATGTATATATATATATGCACATATAGTATATATATATGCATATGTATCTATATATATATATGCATATATAATATATCATAATATATATATGTATATATATGCATAAGTATGTGTGTATATGCATATATGATATATATGTATATATATATATGCACATATAACACGCACACACACACACACACACACACACACACACACACACACACACACACACACACACACACACACATACACACACACACACGCACACTCACACACACACACACACATGCCCACACACACACACACACATATATATATATATATACATATATATATATATATATATGTGACCACATATATAACACACACACACACACACACACACACACACACTCACACACACACACACACACACACACACACATATATATATATATAATATGTATAAATATATGCATATATATATATATATATATATATATATATATATATATGTATACACATATATATGTGTATATATGTATATATATTTATATATAAGTATATATATATATATATATATATATATATCTTTTATACAGCCATTCATTCTACTGCAGGACATAGGCCTCTCTCATTTCATTATTGAGATGTTATATGGCAGTGTCACCCTTGCCTGATTGGATGCCCTTCCTAATCAACCGCGGTTCGGCGCGCTAACACTTGTGCCATGGCGTTGGCACTGGATTGAATGGTTGTTTATATATATATATATATATATATATATATATATATATATATATAGGTATATATATATAATACACACACACACACACACACACACACACACACACACACACACACACACACATATATATATATATATACATATCACACACACACACACACACACACACACACACACACACACACACACACACACACACACACACACAGACACACACACACACAACTCAACACAATTGGTTATTATTGCTAACACGGAACTGAATACAATCTGCAACATGCTACAAACCAGTCTCTCTTGGGTTGATTGTAAATGTCTGTCTTATGAATGATAATTATGCCAATCAAATGTACTAGTGTGTGAATGAAAAAATAGCAAAAATAATAATCATAATATGCTCATAGGTAAAAGGAACTTCTTGCACACACAAACAGACACACATATGTATGCGTGTATATAGTATATATATGTGAGTATATAAGTATGTGTATGAATATATATACGTGGAACAACGGGATAACACAGATGTATATTTTATTCTGGTTATCACTGTCTACCAACATCGT
>NC_061834.1:26577442-26587442 GCF_019202785.1 Penaeus chinensis | reverse complement strand
GGCCTTGTGTCTACTGTGGCTGCCTTGCGTGCTGTCTCGCCCTACCGAGGAGGCCACATCAAAGCTCACGTCCTCGGAAGCTGACCCAATCAAGGTCAAGGAGATCGACCCTGACGACGAGCGGCCGCGGAGGTCTCCCCAACAATGGGGCTTTCAAGTCATAGGTAAGTAAGGCTGTAAAGTATACTTGGGACCTGTTGAAAAGTTTACCTGTTTCTCTGTTTTCATATCTCCCTGTAAAAAATCCGGACAAATGTTTATTTAACAAAATGACTATAGAAAAGATTACCGTGAAGGAATGAATGGTCTTTCATTTCTTGTTTATATTTAGTAATGACAATAATGATGATAATAATTGCAACAGCTAAAAAGGATAGTAATAATACAAAAGTATTAATAGCCTAAAAAAAATAAAAAAATAACGATAATTAAAATGGAAATAATAATAATAACATTAATGATAATCATAATGACAATGATAATAATGATAATAACAATAATTATACTACTCTTTTTCAACACAATTTGTCTGCGTGCTTGAAATACTCACTCTCACTCTCCTACAACTACGATTTGATGTCTGAATTTAATGCATGGTAGTCATTAGCCTTGAAGCCACTATCTATAACTATTAAATTGACACGGTGTACAAAGCACGAGTACTTGGTGTCAATAGTGTACCACCATTCCTTCAAGAAGTATCGTGATATCAGATATTACGTGTCACTTCCTGCCATGATCATCGATTGAGCGCTTACCGTAGACAGATGGCGCTGAAACCAGATTAGCTGATTTAGACGAAAAAAAGCGATAAACACAGGAGGAGGCCTTTATCTCCCAGATTTGTTTTACGCCACTCTACCCCAATAATAAAAATAAAATTAAGAACATCATCCCCTCTCCGCAGACCTCGGAAACCCCTTCGGCTTCCTCGCCAAAGAGAACGAGATTCCCTTCCAGACCCGAGACAAGTTCACGCCTCCCGAACACCCGTCGAAGGAAGTCCGTGAACGCATGTACGCCTTCCTCCTGCAGCGCGAAGTCCCTCCTCACGTCCATATAATCCTCGAGGACGAGCCTTACTTCGGCACCTTCGACCACGCCAAGGCAATCCTGCGGCTTCAGCATTATCGAAAAACGAACGACCTCTCGCCTCACATGCTCAAGAGTCTTCGGCCTTTCTTCCCCTTCTACAGCAGCAACTGACGAGCGATCGAGGGCTTCTGTTGCCTCGGTCCGGGAAGCAACTTTTCATGATTAAGTCGGGAAATAGGAGAAGAGATGTGTATTTTTTATTGTCCTTTCGATCCTGTATAGATATGTGTACAAAGGTGTGTTTATTAATGGTTCAGATATGATGGCCTGATCAGTAGAACGGCAGGAGAACCAGCTGCTTGAATAGCAAGGAGTTTCTTAGGTATCTCGCCTATCATTTTCAGTTCAGAAAAAAAATATTGTACTAGCAAGTCACTTGTAACGCGTAAATTCTACTGAGAATATTTTCTCTTGCCTGTTATCATTATAGAGAATACTAGAAGCATGTTTTTCACAATAACATTCCCTCTTACTAACACATTCCAGGGTGCGATTGCCTGTATATATGTGTAATTGATCAATGTCTCACCTACTTCATATTCCCAACCATATGCTGTTAATCTGCACCACACTTTACGACTTGTCTGGATTAAAACTTTCTACTTCATCAAGTTTTGGAAACCGTATATATTTATCAGTCTGTATAGTGTGTTGTATATATTCTATGAAAAGAAAAAACATGTCATTGTATTTTAAATATCTTGATTTTTTTTATATCAAATCAACATAATAAAAGAAAAACTTATGGGTTTATTTGATACGAACCAAACCAGCAAGAAAGTCTACAAACACCAATAGCAGGGATTGGTTAACCCTGATATCGTTTATACAAAATCATCATTGACTTAACTGGAACGTGATTATCAATCAGGCTCTGCACTAATAGACACACATGCACACACAAAACGAACACACACACACACAAAACGAACACACGAACACACACACACACACACACAAAACGAACACATACATACACACACACACACACACACACATATATATATATATATATATATATATATATATACACGTATACACACACACACACACACACAGGTACACACATATGAATATATATATATATATATATATATATATATATATATATATATACATACATACATATATATACACATACATACATATATATACACATACATACATATATATATATATATATATATATATATATATATATATATATATAATCTACGTGTATGTGTGTATGAGATTCGTGTCCTGCTCAGGAAGGGTTGTTATTTATGTGTATCAATGCAACATTGCATTATTCCGCTTTTCATAAATACCTCAGTATATCTGACTGACAATTTACATCGAGTGCCCACGGGAAGTGTGTGTAAAACTCGCTTTCATATTCTAGTATGAGTGTATAGGCAATATCTATGGAGCTAGTTAGGTCCTAGTTCCTTTCAGTGGGTCGACTGGTATGGTGAGTTCAGTACTGGTAATCCTGGGTCATACCTGGAGTCTGGTCAGGGAGGGTTGATTTTTATCTATATTAGTGCGCCACTGCATTATTCGATCTTTCATATGTATGTATGTATATATATATATATATATATATATACACACACACACACATATATATATGTATATATGTACATATATTGTCTAGCGTTTTTCCTGTGAATTCAGGGGCGAGGCAGGGCTGTGTTGTTGAACCACCGCTTTGCAACACTTGCATGAATTGGGTAATAAGTAGCGCTATCTTTCAGAGTCGATGCAGAGTAACACTGGGCAATATCAAGGTCACCGACATTGACTTTGCTGACGATGTTACCTTCCTATCTGAGTTTTGAAGAAGCTAGTTACAGATGACGATACATTTAGAGGCGAAGCCCTTGGGTCTCTTGGACCAATATCCAGGAATTTGGTCTTGCTAGAACTATTCAGCCGGTGTGTGCTTACAGCGATTATATCTATGCAAACAAAGATTTACAAATCTTGGTACTATACTGCAGCCCACGACTCAGGGCTGTCAGACCAGGAAGTCAGAAGCCGGATTGACCTGGCAGAAAATGCCATGACCTCGATCGACGTGAGTATTTGGAAATTACTATACTTGTGCAAGAAGAACAAGCTGCGCGTCTTCAAGGACCTTATACATCGTGACAAGTTAGAGATAGGCTGTGGACCTGCCTGGCGGATTCCCCAGAGGAACCTTCGTGGCTTAAAATTCTTTCTAATTGTTCAGTTATGCACTGCTGGCGGGGATGCATGTGCAAAATAGTACATACATACCATGTCCACTATGGATTTAGTTTATTAGTTGTTTATAAACATAAAGTGCTCTACAAGTGCTTAGTCACCAAGGAGTCAATACCAGGTCTACCTATATCACCCGTTTACACTTTTCCAAGTATTATTTTGATTTATTCTATGGTGCTCTCAGTATTCTTAATAATGATAAATGATAATCATTAATTAGTCAGTAATAATAAAACAGGACTGATTAGAATTAGAAAAAAATCCTGAAGATTCAAAGAAAGAGGAAATTGGGTGAGGTTACATAGGCTTATTAATCAACTCCTTGCTGACTGAGAACTTGTTGAACTATCAATGCGTAAACATATTTCGCAAAACAAAACTGCAGTGGGTGAACATATATTTCAAACACTGTCTAAGGTATTTGTTTTGTTCATTTTTTTTTCACCCACTGTTTGTATGCTGTTCATCCCGGACAATAAAAACATCTAAGAAATTATACTTTATCATACTTTATGTTGATCAAACAGTTCCTAAGGTTCTAACTTTATCTACCTGTATCTATATCTATCTATTTACATATGCATATGCATATGCATATATATATATATATATATATATATATATATATATATTATAAATGACGTAGTGTTCTGCAGTTCCAGGAGAGAAACCATTCATGACATTACATAATCCAACAGTTCACTTATCAACCGTTTCGAGCGAAAACATCTGTAAGGCTTTCTGTCGAGGGAAAGCCCGAAATCATCCAGCCAAGCGGCGGATGGCGGCTTAGGGCCGAAAGAATGAGGGAGGGGGCCTGTTCACTTCCCCTATGAGGAGACTTGTTGTCCCATGACCAAGGTACGTATCCCTTGAAAATAGGGTCTGATTATGGTGTTCTTGACAATCCCTTTTGAATGGATAAGGAACAAAAACAAAAGCAAAGCACCACTGGTAATGAAAATATAGATAACGAATAAGAATACGAAATCAAGTTCTGAAGGAATGGAAGCATTAAAAAGGGACTTAAGGGTTTTAAGATTGGGGTATCCCTGGTGCTGGTCAATGTTGAAAACCTTAGGTAGTAAAGCCTATGTAAATTTTAAAGAATCCACGTCCAGCATTTCCTAACTGACATGTAAAAACGCCTCATATACAACCTTTTCTTGCTGATCCAGCGATACCACAGTAAACCAGGGCAATCCAGGGTACACACAAGCACTAAGACCAGAGACAACTTTATACAGGCTGGGCCACGTCACTTTGGCAACTGTTACTTGAACAAAACCAGAGTACACGTACTTGAGACTATTTTATGTAACAATAGGGTTCATTGATTATAAATAACAATAAAAAGATTAAGCAAACAAGTGAAAAACTTACTGAAAGATACATCGGAAACAGATTGATAATGTATTAAAAACATCTTAAACAAAAGTCAGTAACAATAAACTCAATTATTAAAAAAAAAAAAAAAAAAAAAAAAAAAAAAAAAAAAAAAAAAAAACGAATAAAGATAAAATCAGTCAACAATACAGAAGGTATCCCGAGTGTCCTCTGTGAGCCTCCATTAATTAGTAAAAAAAATTAAGAAGGCAGGCCGTAAATATAAAAACACAAACAAAAATAAAAAAAATAAAAGTTGATATCTAAGGTTAATAAAAGAAAATGTATCATTAATAAAATTTAGGATTTAAGTAAATTTAAAAGAATATAAAAACCTTAAATAACGTAAAATGGGTATTGTAGAATAAGGGGGGGGGGGGGGGAGTTCGTTATGAAAATAAATTACCTAAAAAAAAACTGTTTAAGCATAAAGTAAAAGGAAGAAATTATGTAAAAAAAGTGAAAAACATTTAGGTCCCCATCTACCATTAAAAAAAGACTTTACATTGAATAAAGAACGATAAAACCTCTTATTCGCCACTTAAGGATTCGGAGCATTCGAAGCTCAAGGAAGGAAACTCGGGAAACACTAATTCCAATATTTTTTTCATTTATACATGTTTCAACAAAAACCCTAGCAGCAACAGAGTGTAATCGTGTTGCGTGGGCGGGAATCCTCTCCAGCATGTTCGAGCGCCGCCCGCTGTATTACCCAGGTTCGGAGCAGGATTCGGGACCAGGTATCAAGAGTGTCGAGGGGACAGGTAGGGTATTAAGGTGGGGGATAGGGGGCAGGTATGAGGACGTAAATTTAAGATAGAGGACGAAAATGAGGGAAATAAAAGCAAGCCAAGAGATGGAAATGAAAGAAACGAGCACGAAATTTACGGAGGAATAGAAAAGGTAGAAAAGGAGGAGATGAGTATGCGAGAAGAGGACACAGAAGTACGTAGATCACGAAATAAAAGAGAAAAAATGAACGAAAGGAGTGAATGGGAGAAACGAGAAATAGAAAACGAGAGAAAAGGATAAGATCGCATAACGAAGGACCGGGGAAGTGGGGAAAACAAGGAGGAGATTAGAAAGTAGAAAGTAAGGGATGAACGTAAGATTAGGAAAAGAAAGGGGAAAATGAAAGGGAACGAAAGAAATGAACGAGGAAGGAGTGGGAGCAAGAGAACGAGAGAAAGTAGTTAGAAGAGACGGAAGAGAGCGAGTAGAATAAATAGGATACAGGTTTCAGGAGGATGATATGTGAGATGGAGGAGGAGGAGGAGGAGGAGGAGGAGGAGGAGAGAGAGAGAGAGAGAGAGAGAGAGAGAGAGAGAGAGAGAGAGAGAGAGAGAGAGAGAGAGAGAGAGAGAGAGAGAGGGGGGGGGGAGGGAGGGGGAGTGGAAAAGGTTGGAGAAATGGGAATAGGGAAGACTAAAGCAAAGGGGAGGTGTAGGGGGGACTAAGGGAAGCAAGGGTGACGAGAAGGATAAGGGGGGGGGGGGGAGGTAAGAGGTTATGGTTCAGCATGGGGGGGAGGGGTCGGAGACCTTACACAGCGCCCATAATCTCTTCATTTGTCGATTCGAGATAAAAAAATAATCATGTAGTGGAGGTTAGTTGCTAAGTAAAACACTTTTTTCTCTAAGAATTCTAACCAATAATGTTTCATTTACTAAACGAAATCTAGCACACATCACATTAGAACGAATCGTGTAGAAAAAGTAAACAGTGAACACGCGTTCAGAAAGAGATCTCGTGAGAGAGATGTTAGGAAATTATTAACGCCTCAACTGATGATGTACTGTGCAAGTCACAAAATAAACCTTTTTAAGAACACAACGGGACTAGATAGATACTTAACAATTATGACTAATTTCTATGTGCAGACTCCTCTCCCTTGACTGACTCTTGACCTCTGCACTTTTCTTACATGTCAGGAGTTTCGGACGTGTTTCCTTTCTACTTTGCTGGCGTGCATGTCTCTCTTCCTTGTAGCTTACACGCACAAGAGCCGCATGTCTTTTTTCTGTTGTTTCAGTCAGGAAAGGTTGAATTTTGATGTTCCATTTTTTCTTAGTTTTGTGTCATAATTGTAATAAACTTAGGAACATATCTTGATCCAGAAATTCGAATTTATATTAATATACTTACCGTGCATCTGTGGCCCTCATTGCAGTCCTCCTGAACAATTCTCAAATTACTGTACTTAACCGACTTGTACATTACGACAATGTCTGGTCTCGAATGTAAGAAGCATGCATGTGAAAATGCCATCGAGCTCAAGGTTGCTCCAGAAATATAAACGACAGACAAGATGATTGCAGAGTCACGTCCACTCTGTATCTTCAGGAAAATGCAGCTCTCCAGGCTCCTCGATACGTAGCTATTACACACAAAAACACACAAAAACACAATGTGTGTATATATGTATATGCACACGTACATGTCATAGCACTCGTCTGACAATACCTAGCACTTGTCTTCTCTCGTATTATGACGATTGACCCAACATTCAAATAAAAGGATAAGAAAGGTAATTGATGTTGCAAAGTATTATAGAATATTATAAATTACTTGCGAATCCATAGTCTCTTACTACGTGAATTACCACACATACCCAAAAGTAGTTGGAAAATCAGGGATACTAACAATTTCCTAGCGTTAACAAAATTTCAAAAAGTATCGTTGTTTGTGCCAGAATGTTTAGCATAATTTTCTAAAGATAGTTCTCTGTATAACTGTACATGAGCATGCGTATGTAGTATGTATGTCTATCTTTATCTATCTGTATCTGCCAATAGAAAAATATATTTATATCGAGATCTATGGCTTTGTCAGAGGTATCTTAGGGAAAGGGGACTGTTTGCCCTCCTCAAGGGCCACAATTCTTTTTCTTCTTTTTACTAAAATACACCTTTCCAAGTGTAGTTATGCTTTAGCTTAAAAGTGCCCCTAGAATAGCTATTTTCAAGGTTTTAAACCACATAGAAAAATCATTAGACATTATGCCATATGGGTCCATATAGCTGACTACGGTAATGTCAAAACAGAAATGTCTTCATGGGTTTCAATATACTTTTGCAAAACTAAAGATAAATTTAACAGATTATGTGAAATATACAATGTTTTCTGCGTGATCTTAACACCGTTTTCTATGATGAAATATTTAAGGGTATCTGTATTAAGAAAAGTGGCAACATTTCTTTTTGTGTTTGCCGTTATGGGCAAACTGCTTGTTCGACTATTGAGCGCGAGATTGGGGAGGGCTGCCAGGGCGACCGTTGCAAGGGCAGAGGACCGCTAGCTGGCGAGGAAGACAAATGTATGGCCGGTAGCTTGCCAGTTCCACCATTCCGTTTTCTGTCCATTCCGTTCCCGTATTTGCTCCCTAATCATATATCCCCCCTTCTGTCCTCACCCATTTCCTTGATTATTTCCATCCATTCCTTCAATATCCACGTTTACACTGATGGCTCTAAATCCACCTCTGGTACTGGTTTTGCAGTAACCTGCCCAATTCGCACATTCCTCTCTTCTGAATCCAGTGCCCTTACTATGGGATTGTACGCACTCCTTTTCGCCTTAACACATATACTGGCTAACTTCCTCCTCTTTCACTATTTTTACTGACTCCTTTAACTCATTACCTCTCATAAAGTTTATGAACTCGACCATATCCCTTGTCTGCAAGATTAAGGACTGTTTATTCCACCTGTCTACCCCAATGTGGAGGGTCACCCTTCTTTGAACCTCAGCCCTTGCTTTAACTAATTTTGTATGGTCTCTTCTTCTCTTTTTCTTTTCCTCATCCACTTCTGTCCACTTACCCAAATTGTTAACTCATACCCTTTTCGACACAATACTTCATCATGATGCTCTGGGGCCTTTGTCTAACATATTTGTTTGAACCATTAACCAGTCTGGGAATTAAAAAAATATCGCCTTATGATTTCGCTCTTAAGCATCACCCTATCGCTGTATTCTGAAGACGCCGCTAATGGCTTTAGATGTTGATGCGGCAGAACATTTTCAGTCAAATATGTAATGTTTCTCTTTCAGTTCTGCTGTCCTGCTTTCCCCGACCTATCCTCCCTTCACCGACCTCCCAACCTGTCAGACATCCTTACGAAATACTACACTTTCTGCTTTGGCAACCTGTTCTCCTTTCTCAGACATACATAGCCTTCACTTTATCTAATCCCCCTTACCTAATCTTACCTTAACCCATTCACTCATCAACTCCTTTATCCATCTTTAACCTTTCCAGTGCTACTCTAGACTAATGGTGTATAACAATTAATCACTACACCTTCCTATAGTGCTACATGGCCTTAGATGTCAGGCTTTTAACCATTAACCATGGCCGGTAGCTCTGCCTCGGCGGGCTTTTGTTAGTTTTTCTTTGTGTGGAATGATTTTTGATAAAAACAAGAGGCAAGTATCCTTTTTTCCCTCGCTATGGAACCACAGTATCTTAAATATATTTAGTAAAAATCAGAAAGCCATCAGTAATTTTTGTGCTTAGTAGTAACTGGTATGTCCCAATCTTAAAATCCAAAATCGTTTGAGTCGCCAAAAATCGAAACTGAATTTACCTTTTCCGTTGCTGCAGAGTTTAAGTGCTTCTGATATTTTCCTCTTTATCAGTCAGGGAGCCTCCGACTTCTAAAACCCAAACTTTGTGTGGACTCATAAGGATAAGTCCGATATGCAAAGTCTCAACCGGGCTATCCCACCCGCCGTGGTGCCCAGCCACAGCAGTAACCTCCAGGCGACAATTGCAACTTCTCGCGCCTGAGCGCGGCGCGAACCGCCGACCCCTCCGATGAGAGGCAGACACGTTATCGGTGTGCAGTGTGCAGTGTTTACTCAACGTCCCCTCCGAACCAGATCTCTAGTACGCATGCGCAATGGCAGCGCCTAGGGTCAATTTTAAATACATTTTTACTCCTACCAATTATAGTTAACACGTAATTACAATTCATGAAATCATCAATTCCATGAAATTGGCATTAACTTTTATTCTTAGTAACAACGAAACACGTTGACATTTTATATGCATTCTAGTTAGGTGCGGGATATCAAACTTCAAATATAACCCTCAAAAAAAAAAAAAAAAAAAAAAAAAAAAAAAAAAAAAAACGAAATGAAAATACCAGAGAATTACACAGAAAAGGAAACTTTATTTCCAGGTTGGGAAAACATTCCCATCTCATGCAATATTTCAATAGAATAAAAAAAAAAAAATAACCTCACTATTAGGTCTCAAATTCAAAGTACAAAACTTTCTAAC
>NC_061834.1:26552442-26554942 GCF_019202785.1 Penaeus chinensis | reverse complement strand
GGGAACTTGCATTTGTTACACCTTCGTCAATTTAAAAGCGATTCACCATACCCTACAAGCTTGTTCCATGTCTATATCTGGTAGGCCTATCCTTGAATGATATAAAATCATTCCGAGATCATACCTACAACACTGGTGAATATACCTCTGAAAAATATATGGTGATGCCAAGATTATATCCTTAATCATCCCCGACGCCCACACCAATCATATCCAGGGTAATGATCGTGGAACACAAGTTTACGAGATCATATTGCTCAAAAACCCGCGATCATATGTTTCAGTTCCGCGTCCAGTCTTTTGGTTGTGATCATATCCACTGCACGAACACAGCTGTTCTGTCTATGTGGATTTTATTTTGCGAACGTTATATCAACATTGCATATGACATTCTTATAATCCAAAGCATAACCAGATTTCTTTATTCACAAAAATGACAGCATTAACGCATCCCCCAGAGCGCAACGTTTTATTTACGAATTCATTGCCGTCCGTTTTTGAGACAGGCGTGAGAGGGCGGCGGTGAACATATGGCTAAGCAAACACCGGTAATGAAAACGTCAGGTGTGGTCTTTTGCGGCCGGCAATGATACACGTATTTTCCACGTGCTTCTCCTCACCATAGAAAAAGATTATTACAAGTATTACACGAGTTATAATACTAGTCCCCACTCCCCTTTTATGTACTAATATCCAACACCGCACTCACAGAGGAAATCACCGCTGCAGTTACCGCAATTGGCTCTACGCTCATTATCGCCGCGCCGGTAGATACGCGCGGCGTGATGGGAGCTGGACCGCCCGCGCGAATTGCTGCTCGAAATGCTTGTAAGAGATCGCTGTGCAGTAGAAGAAAAATTTGAATAATAAGAGGAAGAAGAAAGAGAAGAGAAAGAAGAAGATGAAGGCAGGCTGTGAGTTACTGGAAATGTAAATATTTGCTGTGCGTGAAGAAGAAAACGAAGAAGGGGAAGAAGACGAAGACGACGACGACAATGACAAATAATAATGATAATAGTAATAATAATAATAATAATAATAATAATAATAATAATAATAATAATAATAATAATAATAATAAAAATGATAATGGTGATGATGATGATGAAGATGAAGAAGAAAATGAAGAAAAGGAAGAAGGAAGTGAAGAAGAAGAAGAGGAGGAAGAAGACAACGACGACGAAGGAGAAAAAGAAGAAGAAAAAGAAGAAGAAAAAGAAAAAGGAGAAGAAGAGGAAGAAAAAAAGAGGAAGAAGAAGATGAGGAAGATGAAGATAATAAAAATGAAGATGAAGAAGATGAAGATAATAAAGAAGATGAAGAAGAAGGATGAAGATGAAGAAGAAGAAGAAGAAGAAGAAGAAGAGAGAAGAAGAAGAAGAAGAAGAAGAAGAAGAAGAAGAAGAAGAAGAAGAAGAAGAAGAAGAAGAAGAGAAGAAGAAGAAGAAGGAGAAGAAGAAAAATACGAAGATGAAGAGAGGAACCACCTCTGCGAAATGCACGTACCGCCCCTGAAGAAACGGAAAGAGCGCGCACGCAGATTGCTGCCGTAAAGCTGCCGCCGGGAACTTCACAAGACAAAAAGAGGGAAGCCGATCCACAGCCCGGTAAACTAGCTTAATAAAAAGAGGATTTCCAGAAGGCGAAGGATCGTGTACACCTTTTCAACCTTTCATTACGCATCGGTATATTTTCGAGAGCGAATTGCGCGAGGTGTTTACGAACCGTTGATGTGATTAGTTCATTGGCACGAGAAGAAGCAGGGAAGTAAACAAAGAGTTATGGAGACGAAGTAGAGGAGTTCAGGGAAGGAGGAACAGATGAAGAGAACGAGAGAGACGAAGCAGAAGTAAAAGTGTAAGAAACGGAAGATATAAACCATTACGGCGACTATGTTTATGATGTCACTAAAAATCACCATCTGGACTGTCGTGAGATTCTCAACCTCCGGAAAAAATGATGAGGTAATCTTCATTATCCGAATCTCATTAAAGTCATAACCAGGTATAAGAAGAGATTATCGATGCATGAAAAGGAAATTCTCCAAATGAAGAATGATTTAAAGGGAAATAAGTAACGAACGAAAAAGTGAAAGCTTTACAGAAGGAGGAAGACGAAAGTTCAAGACGAAAAAGAATATGTATATTAACAAATAATGCTAATCGTATTCAATTTTGTTAATTCAAGAACACAATAAATAGAGATAAGTGCCTCTGACCATACGATGGCATGAATATCACCATCAGCAATTACATTTAGGATGTCTGTAATTTCTTCAATTGCAACAACAATAGCAACATGTGCATACCGGCAACAGCAACAATGGGGTAGGATTTTTTTTTGCACAGTGCGGGGTGGGTGGTTGCGGGGTGGGGGGAGGAAGGAGGGGAGGAGAGAGAGAGGTAGGTAGGGGAGAGGAAGAGAGTGGAGGGAGAGGGAAGGAAGGAGGGGATAGAGAGAGGGAGATGGAGGGAGGAGGAAACTGAGGGGGGGAGGTTAG
>NC_061834.1:26519942-26524942 GCF_019202785.1 Penaeus chinensis | reverse complement strand
CACGAGGTACTCAAGCGTTTAACTTCCTATAAAAATATATATTTTGCATCAGGTTGCTTACTGTATGTTAATGAACATCATCCACTTTTCCTTCAGCTAATAGTTTCTCTTAAGACTCTATCATATCTTTTTTTTCTTCCTTTTTCTTTATCACAAAAATCTATTTTCCTTCCAATTTACACAGTTGCCAATAATCCACCAAAACCAGCCTTACTCAGCCGTTTTTTCCCGATAACTCCTGTCTGAGGCAATTCCAAGTAATTCAGTGCGATTCAGTTCCTGGAACAAAAACAACAACAAAAAAAAAATCCCCATTCAAAGACCACCTCAACACACGCGAAACGGCGAGTCCCAGAGGTCGCTCCTCTCCAAGGTGACGGAAGGTAGCCATTAGCAGGGCCGGCCAGGTAGCTGCAGCGAGCCCCGACGGGTTCCTCGAGGGCGCTGCGATCACCGGCGGAGCAGACTCGAATACAAATCATATGCGTGACCAAGTTGGGCATTCTGCGTCCGCCCTTGTTACTGGCGTTGGCGATCTTCCTATATTTTAGTGGGCATTCTTTGTTCTATTTGGCTTGGGAAATGTGTAGTAGTGTGTTTTTATACTGTTTATCAATGATATTAGTACTTCTACTATTAATGATACTACCAGTCATGGGTTATGATCCTTATCTATATAATAACTGTGATGTTGATAACAATTATGTTAACGATAATGAAAATGATGATGAAAATAAAAATTATGATAAAAACTTTGTTAACATTCATGATAACACTCATGGTGATAATGATGATTAAATTGATCATGATATAACAATAATGGTTTTAGCAAAGTGAGAACAATAATGATAATGGAGGAATAGTTGAGAGGATAAAAGATATCAATAATAATGTCAATAATGATAATAATGATAATAAGAGTAACAACAAATATAAAAATAATAATGATAGTAATATTGGTGATGACAACTTTAATGATAATAAGAATGATAATAGTAATAATATTAAATATGATGATAATGATGATGATAATAGTAATAACAATAATTATGACAATACTGATAATAATGATGATACTGTTGATAATAGCAATAATAATAATAATAACAATAATAATAATAATGATAATAATAATAATAATCATAATAATAATCATAATAATAATAATAATAATATTAGTAATAATGATAATGATAATGTTAACGATAGTGATAATAATAATGATAATAATAATAATGATAATAATAAAAGTAATGATACTAATAATGATAACGATAATAACAATAATGATAATAATCAAAATATTAATAATAATAATGAAAATAAGAATGATAACTCTAATGATAATGATAGTAATAAAAATTATAAAATGATAATTCTAATAATGATAACTATAATAGTAGTATTATGAATTAGTAATAGTAACACACACACACACAAACACTCACTCATGCAAACACACACACACGCACACGCACACACACACACGCACATACACACACACAAACACACACATACACACACACATACACACAAACATCACACACACACACACATATACACACAAACACCACACACACGCACGCACAGCGTATAAATAAATAAATGAATAAATAAATAAATAAACTAAAACACACACACATATATGAACACACACACACACACACACACACACACACACACATATATATATATATAAATTCATATGTATATATATATATATATATATATGTGTGTGTGTGTGTGTGTGTGTGTGTGTGTGTGTGTGTGTGTGTGTGTGTGTGTGTGTGTGTGTGTGTGTGTGTGTGTGTGTGTGTGTGTGTGTGTGTGTGTTTGTGTGTGTGTGTGTGTGTGTGTGTATGACTAGTACGATGCTGATTCATATGTTCACAATTCATATGTCCTTCAAACCAAGATCTTAACTATTTATTCTTTACACTTTCCTCCTCCTGTCATTAATATTGTACAGGAAAGAAAATCAAAATCCAGTCAACAAAAGATTTTTTCCTCTCAGTTTGCAACATCGGGCATATTGCAGGATGCAGATGTCCATCACCTGCACATGCAAGGAAGTTCAGCAGTGCAAAACCACCTGTTAGGACGTCAGGCATGAATGCGGTTTGATCAAGGTCATGCAGTTGACCTTGTCTCTGTCAACCAATGCTTCAGGGTTATCTAAGAGTAATTATCTTTACTTTTCGCGTTTATATGTAAACATAGTGAATGTCTCCTTCTCTGACAGTAACATGTTTCAGCCATGTGTATGTTATATCAAACATTTAACGTGTGGTCATAAATATACGCCATGTGAATACAGACTGAATGTTATTCTTGCATTCTTTCACAGAAATAAAAAACGCTGGTGTATAAGATTTTGTCTTTCCTTAGACACACAGACACACACATAGACACACAGACACACACACACACACACACACACACACACACACACACACACACACACACACACACACACACACACACACATACAAACTAACACACACACACACACACACACACACACTGACACACACATATATGTATATATATACATATACATATACACACATATATGTATACATATATATATATATATATATATATATATATTTATATATATATATAAACACACACACACACACACACATATATGTATTCATATATATATATATATATATACATATATATACATATATATACATATTTATACATATATATGTATATATATGCATATATGTTATTAAGTTTTTTATTTTTTAAATATTTATACATATATATATATATATATATATATATGTATATATATACATATACATACACATATACAAATATATATGTATATATATCTATATCTCTATCTATATATATATCTATGTCTATATATACATATACATAAATACATATATATATATATATATATATATCTATCTATATATATGGTAATAAATGTAAAGTAATAACCCTTTAGTTGATCTTTGGGCTTAGTTACTCCGAAGCCCTCTTCCATTACCATAATTCATTCGCAGTCGGTCTCTTCCTCCCCTAAACTCCACGACGTAACGAGCATTATCTCCGCCAAACTTCAATGTAAATTATTTTCTACAGGAAGAGGCCCCCCTCCACCCAGCGAGCCCTGCCTTTGGCTCGTAGTGCGGACCTATTTTGCATTATTCATACCTCGCTTTGTGTGCTTCTTTTCATCCATCACTTTTCTATGGCTTTTTCTTGTTTTATCGTTGAAAAAATCTACATATGTTACGCAAGGCTAAAGACGAAATTACCAGCCTCTCTCTCGACTGCTTTTGCCAATCTTGCGTTTATTTTCCATATTATTCTTGGAGGTTTTGCTAAAGGAACTTTAGTATGTATATATATATATATATATATATATATATATATATATATGTATATATATACGCATATATATACATATAAATATGTATATATATATATATATATATATATATATATATGTATGTATATATACACATAGACATGCATACATGCACACACACACACACACACACACACACACACACACACACACACACACACACACACACATACACACACGCATATATATGTATATATATATATAGACATATATATATACATATATATATATACATACATATATACATATATATATATACATACATATATATATATATACATACATATATATACACATATATTTGTATAAATACGTATATATACACATGTATATGAGTATATATGTATATATATGTATACATATATACATATATACTCATATACATGTATATATATACCTCTATATATATATATATATATATATATATATATATATATATATATATATATACATATATGTGTGTGTGTGTGTGTGTGTGTGTGTGTGTGTGTGTGTGTGTGTGCGCGTGTGTGTGTGTGTGTTTGCGTATGTATATATATATATGCATATACATATATATGTACACACACACACACACACACACACACACATACACACATATGTATATGTGTGTTTGGGGGAGTTCCTATTTGCTTATCTGCCTCTCTGATCAATTCCATATTGAAAAGAGATTTGGCATGCATTTACCGTATCCCATATCTTTTACATATATAAGCCATTGCTTTGTTCATGTGCGGTGTATGTGTGTTTTCTACTGCACAGAGGTCGACGTATCTTGTCATCGTATCAAGGTTTTTAATTAACTAGATCACGACCGCACTCTTTGTCTCCTTCCAAGAAAGGAGAACACTTCATCCTATCCTCCAGCGTCTCCTGCGTGACCTGACCGAGGAAGGCGGTCCTTTGTCAGGCGCAGAGAAAGCATCACATTAGCTTCTCTGGAAAATCGTTGAAGAGTCATGATTCCGCGGGGATCTTATGCGCAAAAAGTAGACCTATTTCCTTGTGTCACGGTTTAGTGATCAAATTCCGCAGCCATACAAGGTAGGGAGTATATACTGTACACGCAGACACGGAGCGAAATGGGTTTTCCTTACTTCCGTCATGACTAGTAATCCATCTTTGCATACCTTGCCAATTTCCATAACAAAAGCTTTGCGTAGCTGGCATACGATAACTGCCGTTTCGAAAACCACAATCTCATTTTTCTTTCCCCCTTTTATAGCATAAGCTTAGGAATATTGGCTGGCATAATTTTTCTTCTGCTAAAGATTTTCTGCAAATTTCTAGTTCTTCTTCCACGGCCATCGTCTAGAAAAACGCTGTTATGAGGCATACCAAGGCACCCTTTCTCGACCTCATGAAGATATATTTCTTTGGGTAAACTTATGAGTTATGTATGACCTGAGTTCATTTCCATGTAGTAACTGTACTTAGAGGTTATCAACAGAATCTCAAAAAGAGTTTATGAAAACTTTACATTCTTCTTAATTTCTATTCGTACGACCTGATTGTTGTTATTTGCGTCAAGAATAGGCACGCCTGGCACGAGGTACACAAGCGTTTAACTTCCTATAAACATATATTTTGCATCAGGTTGCTTACT
>NC_061834.1:26504942-26509942 GCF_019202785.1 Penaeus chinensis | reverse complement strand
GAGAGAGAGAGAGAGAGAGAGAGAGAGAGAGAGAGACGAATAAATATATACACATGGATATGCAAAGACTGACAGGCATTGGCATATGAAGATACACGTGGTTATCAAGTAAGTGCAACCAGGGAATTGCATTGGCCCTTTTAGCATCTCCATATGTGATTTTATGTCATGAGTTTTATAGCCTAGTCAAACTTATGACGATATTATGGCTTAAGGAAAAAACCTTTCTGATTCACCGAGAGACAATTTCAAAGAATTATGGAAACGGAATCGCTCCATCGTTAATGACCAACCCTTTTTATTATACGTTTGGAAGATAATGTCATAATTCACTAATTTTTGTCTAAATGTTTGATATATTTTGAAAGGCATTCACCGTGTACGTAGCATCACATACTCTGAATGTCTGTTTACATCTTTAATCTTTTGCTGGATGTTATCTTTCCTTTTTTTGTGTTCTCATTGTTGGAAAACGTTATATTTGTTATCTTCAGAATCACTATTATTACTGTTGGAAATATCACTGATAAAATTACCTTCGTTATTGTTATGATTATTACTGCTATTGCTGTTATAATCATTATCTTCATTATTAGTATCATCACTGTCGTAAGTATTTTTAACTTTATTATTGTTGTCATTGTTATCATTATCCTTGTAATCCTGTTATTACAAATTATAATAGCTTTCTCATTTTTGCTATTGCCGCCATCAGAATTTTATTGTTTTTATCATTATAAAGATGAAAATCAGCCAAACCGGCTCCCTCTTACCACAAATGGCCGCATCATATACCTATAGCATAATCCCGTACACGAAAGGAGCCTAAATATTATGTTTTTATTTCTTTATGATTTTCAAAGATTAGGTAAGGGGAACGCTCTCATAAAGGGAATGTCTCTCCTTATTTCCCCATTAACATATTGCGCTGAACGTGACCATATGTCGCCCATAAAATCTGAAATTAGGTTTCCTGTCACATGAATGTCTTGCAGGGAGTCGTAAGGCCTTTGGAAACCACTTGGAGAAAAAGAAAAAGAAAAAAGGAGAATAAGAAATAGGCGAGGATATAGAAATAACGAAATAGATGAAGTTAAGGAGAGGAGGACGGGATATGTGATGATATCGGCGGCGACGAAGAGAAGAACGAAGTACGAGTCATTGCATGAGGATAAGGAACCGAATAAGGAAGAGGAGGGCGGAAGAGGAGAAGAGGAGTTGAGAATAAAGAGGAAGGCGGAAGAGGAGAACAAGAGAAATTGAGAAGGAAGAGGACGGTAGAAGATGAAAGAGGACACAAGAATAAGAAAGAGAACGAAATAATATTGTAAAGATAAGGAAGAACTGAATAACATTATAAATATAAGATAAATTAAGTAAGAGTACGAAAGCGGAAAAAAAGAAACAAGAAGAAGGAAGAGAGACGAGAAGAAGCATAAAGTATGAAAGAAAATAAAACCAAATAATGTGTACAGCGGAAAGATAACATTTGACCATAACAGTAGACAGAAAGAGATGAGAAAAATCGAAATGGCAAGATATGAGGATAACAAGACAAACTAATACAGACAGAGTTGCTAACAACCTTCCCCTCGACCGCCCGCAGCCCTGACTAATGGCCAGCGCGCAGTCGAGGGAATGACAAACGGTCGACGAGCTAGATGACGTTCCTAATCACCTGACGAGACACCTACGGCCGAGGGTGATGATTATCTACAATCAAGGCCATTGTCAGCTCGTCGCGGGAGGACAACCATGGGTTTTTATTCGATTTTTTTGAATGGGTGGGGTTGAGGTTTGATTATATCTGCATAAAAATCGATGGAATGGATCGTTTATTGTTGCGGTTATAATCTAAAGAGATAAAGAGATAATCAGGGTAAATGGTACGATTACACTTTAACGAGGGTAATTTGAAGTAGTGTAATTTTGTTCCGTAACAAGACTTTGAATAAATGGACAGTCTGCCTTTATCTAGAATGCATATACCTCTTGACTGGAAGTAAACTGTGGACAGGGTTCTAGTACCAAACAAACTAAAGAGGACTCAACCACTGCCATATGCCATGTTATTACAGTCATATCTTGTTCCATTAACATATTTCTTTGAGCGCTGAAAAGACAGCACACTCCGGACATAATGTAAACACGAGTTCGTAAAAACTTTTGTCTTGGAGTAATAAAAACAGTAACAGCAATAACGGTGGTGGTGGTAGTACCTGTGATGGTAGAAGCGGTAGTGTATGTAATGGTAGACTCAACAGTTTAGTAGCATTTATGGTAATAGCAGCGGTAGTAGCAGTAGTATTAGTAGCATTACTATCAATCCCATTGTATGTACCACATGCAATGGGATTGATAGTGATATTAGCATCAGCAATAAAATAGACAGCTACTCCATTATCCTCAAGAACATCACCAATGAGAAAGTATCAATAAGTATCTGCCGTCCCTGCACCAGAGGCAGGGACGGCAGAAATGTAGTGGGCAGATGTAATGGCGGTTCATTATATACAGTGCCAGTTCTAACAAAGGAAGTAGTTATAACAGCCTTTGACAAAAACGTTGTCAAAAGCATTACCAATTCAAATTCAGAATAAAAATCTGACATTGCTACAAATCATACCAGTGCAAAGTATTTTTTATTTCATTTACATACATCTTTCTTTATTATGATACCATGAGGGATATTTTACATCTTTGCAAATAAAGACCGTGGCGCAGGTTACCCATCACCTTAACACACTCGTCATGTCTGCCTAGTTATTTTATTTATGTAATTGTTGGTCAGTGGCTGTCGTATTTCCCAGTTTGCTCATTAGTCGCCAGTCACATTCTCGTTCGTCTGAACGTCGTCGTTATCGATATGTTGCATATTTCCGTTTTTTATTTCTGTCAAGTCTCCTTCGCTCTTGGTCTCCATCACTTTTTCTGTATACGTTGTATGCGAGTGACCTCCCCCTAATATTATGGTCAGAGTTCTTCATTCTATTATTAAAAGAGAAGGAGAAAAAAAAAATGTACTTATATATATATATATATATATATATATATATATATATATTCCAATGTCGAAGAATGATACGGGAACAATAGATTTTACGATTTTAGTGTAATTTAATTTGCTAGTGTTCCGAAATCCCAAAAGGATATACGTAAATAAATAAATGAGTAAGTTAAATGATCAACCATGATATAACATTCTATACCTATATGTTAGAGTAACGAAGTACTTCACGGCAACTGTTTTGAAATTTATTCGGCCACCAATTATATACGTTACCTCTTATACATATATAGCAATATTACGTGAGGATAGCAAACAGTATACTAATACCAAATCATTGGCCTTTCGTTTCCTCTGTGGAAGGTACGGGAAACTTTGACTACATTATTTTTTTCATAATTACCCAGAAATCGTAATAGCACTGTATACATTTTCAATTTCGGGACGATTACTGCACAATAGATTAACAATATGCTTGACTTTAGCAGGTAACTTATCAGGGCTGCCGTAGATTACTGACCAATAATTACCTCCTGTTTCACGGCAATCTTCGGGTTCTTGATTTCGTTGAGTTTTTTGCGGTTGAGTTTTTTTTTTTTTTTTTTTTTTTTTTTTTTTTTTTTTTGTTACTGAACGTTGCAATGGTGCAGTACCTTATGTTGTATATGTTCTTTCCGGAATCTTTTTATGTTCTTTTTTCCCCAACATAGTTAAATGTTTTTTTTCTTTTTATTTTTTTTTATTTTTTTTAACTACACCAAAGTTTCTTTCTGACTTTGAATGTCTTAGCGAGTTTTTGGATCACGGAAGCCATAGTTGACATTTATCTACTGTTGCTATTATAAAACATTTACAAACGGATCAGCCCACGCCTAGAGTCACTACACTTCGTTTTTTTTTAGCCGATGGGATTTATGTAAACGGGAAATTAACACCAAAATGCAACCGCGACTAAAGGTGAGATCCAGCCGAAGATTACGTGGTCCGTCTGCAGCCCACAACAGGAAGGTAATGTGATGTGGTTACGTATTCTAAGGAACCGGTGTCAAGCCCTGTGTTTAAATAGTACGGGTGTAATACTACGCAACGGTAATGGGGTGATTCATTAGCGCATTGTGGGATAAGATACTGTAAAATATGTAATAATGATTGTGCTCGTCTTTGACATATAACACAAATGTGTGAAGCAAGGACAACTTCTCTGCTGTTTATCATTATGATAATGCGTCTACGTACTCTTTAAGAATATGCTAATTGCCCATGAAATGAACTTTGCATCACGAAGAGAATGTATAATTAATAACAGCCTTGTTAAAAGACACTTAAGAAAACAACGTATGCATAGTAACACAGCAACTGACTGGCCACACTGTGAGTACGCGTTTCGCCGCAGCACGAATTGCCTGCGGCTACGTAAGGGGGGCCAACGCCATCTATTAGTTGATGGAAGATAGACCTTAACACTCTGTGTGAAATCCGTATGTGAGTGCGAACGTGTTAAAGATGGGTTGGTACTCCTACTGAAGGATTATACAGCAGGAATGGTCTGAAAAAGGAAGCACACACGCACAATAACCACATACACACACGCTCACACACACACACACACACACACACACACACACACACACACACACACACACACACACACACACACACACACACACACACACACACACACACATTCGCACGCGCGCGCGCGGATAGATAGACATGCAACGTAATGGCTGGCGAAGCAAACCTTTCCACATGCCCATAGCCATTCACGGATGATTAACGAGGCAAAGCATTAACCTGCGAGGAGATATATTTTACCTTAAGTGCAGTCATTTTTGTTGCTGGGACGGTAGTTAGATATATGGCTAAACCTGGAGAAACATTATAGTTATCATGATCTTAATTACTTTTTAATTTTATAATCGTTTTCCACATTGTGATTTTCTTCGAGTAGAGTGAGTAGAGATTATGCTTAAAGTAAAAGTGTTCTTCCAAA
>NC_061834.1:26487442-26492442 GCF_019202785.1 Penaeus chinensis | reverse complement strand
GTGTAATCAGAATTTCACGATTTTTTTTTTAAATAGCAAGACCTGAGGTATATTCAAGCCGGCAGATCTACTGACAATTTGGGGTCGTTGCTATAAATCTCGTACTTTATTATGGGACAGCCGTTGACTGCCCCACGCATAAAACACTTCAGGCGCATCCTGGGGGCCTACTGGTGGCCACAGGGGTTCGAAGCAAACGCCTAGCTCACAAAGCGCTTCAACCCGGTTCTGGGCGCTTACAATCACACTTTATCGCTAGCAGACGTGGTTACTGGGTGCTGGCGGCTTTTCTTTTCTCTCAACCTCGGGAGTATGTGAACAATCCCATTACTGGCGCTGGCGTGGGGTGAGTGCGCGCGGTGGCGATTGCACGCGCGGGAGGAGTAATGTTGCGGCACTTCCCTCCTGTGCTTGGCAGGCCAGCGTGCGCGTTGGGGGTCATTGTCTATGAAACATTTTGAAGCGGGTTCTTTGTTTCTATTAAGCAATAGGAAAAACATGATAATGCAAAAAAATGTCTGTTTCCCAAAAGCAACTCGTCCACATTAGACTGGACACACTCGCAGTACATTTTTCTCACAACTATATGACATTATCGTCAGTATGATCAGCAGAACGAGAAACTGGTTACATAGGGAAAAGACTCTTAGCAAGACATTACAGCACGAAATAGGCTACATTGTGGTCTATTATCTAAAATATCTAAAACGGTTGTTGATTAAATGTAACATATATTAACCTACGAACAATACTTGATTGAGTACATAACGAGGCATAATAGCTTCCGTCTTTTCCGAGGAATAAAACTTTCGTGTGTGCAACAAAGATTACGATTTTGTGTATATCACGTAGAAGAGACTTTGCATTTCAATTCTCAATGTCACTCCTAGGAAGAGCATATCTATCTCCGTACCTATCTTCAACCTACCGATCGACATACTGTATATATAGCTGCCTATTTTCTCGTTTTTGGATGGCGGTTGGAGACACCGTTGGCAGTGGACGGAGCATCAAACCGGCACTGTTATAGCCATCTTTAACTTTGTCTTTTGTTAGGCACACGTAGAATTGTTGTCAATAACATGATTATGTGTATTATTTATATACCTACACACGCAAACACACACACACACACACACACACACACACACACACACACACACACACACACATATATATATATATATATATATATTTACGAATAGACATCTTCCCATTATCAGGAAGTTCAGAGAAATGTATGTTTTTTTCAAATTATATTGTCTGTATAGTTTGCATCGCAATTTATCTAGTATAGCTTTCAATTTAGGAAACTCTTACCAATGTGTATATATATATATATATATATGTGTGTGTGTGTGTGTGTGTGTGTGTGTGTATGTGTGTGTGTGTGTGTGTGTGTGTGCGTGCGTGCGTGTGTGTGTGTACACTTTATTTACATCTACAAATACTTAAACATATAAATATATTTTTCGATTTGATCAACTTCGCTGCTACACATGATTTTTATCAAATACTTTGAGAAGTTGGATCTTGTGCCAGGTCGTCCCAACGCCTGAAGTTAGACATGCTTTTGCGGGCGTCGCTGTTGGACATGATCATGACCCACACTGGCGGTGGATATGAGCTCTCTCTCTCCCCTGCGTTGGTGGCGCCACTGCCTGAACTTAAACAAAGGCCGATAAGTCGTCGTGTCCGATTAAGATTAAGATATGTGGAAGTCACCTTTTTAATCCTTATGCAATGCAAACATATATATATATATATAGATATATATATATACATATATATATATGTATATGTATATATGTATGTATATACAATATAAACACACACCACTTCTCGGCAATACTCCGTCGCTGCGGGATATGTGCGTGACCCTCCGAGGCCGTTGGCGGATCTTGTCTCCAGCGCAGACGGTGCTGGATCTGATCACCTCTGTCACTGGTGGTTATGATAAGTACCATTTGAGTTCTTTCTTGGATCTGCCCTCTGTGTTCATACTTACGTAACGAATCGATCTTCGCAGTAAATTTATCTTTCGCGAACTAAAGTACATTCACAGGGAAACACGTACGTACGTGCATGTACGTTCGTTTCTTCCTTTCCTCAAGACCTTCGGAGCTCCTCCTCCGTCGCTGCTGGAAATGTCAGTGACTTACTGCGTTGTTGGAGGATCTTGTCTCGCTGTCGGAAGGCAGTGGATCTGATCACCGTCGATGGTGGAGTTGCCTACGAAATGGCACCGTTATGAACGATAGACATGCTCTCACGGATGTATTTGTTGGACATGATCATGACCCACACTGGCGGTGGATATGAGTGCTCTTTCTCTTACGATTTCCGTGCACTAAGAACGTGTGTGTGCCTATTTATTTATCGTAGAATATATGCATATAGGCTGCTAGATAGATAGATAGATAGATAGGTCGATAGATAGGTTGATAGATAGATAGACAGGTAGATAGATAGATAGATAGATAGATAGGTCGATAGATAGGTTGATAGATAGATAGATAGGTCGATAGATAGGTTGATAGATAGATAGATAGGTCGATAGATAGGTTGATAGATAGATAGATAGATAGATAGATAGATAGGTCGATAGATAGGTTGATAGATAGATAGATAGATAGATAGGTCGATAGATAGGTTGATAGATAGATAGATAGGTCGATAGATAGGTTGATAGATAGATAGATAGGTCGATAGATAGGTTGATAGATAGATAGATAGGTCGATAGATAGGTTGATAGATAGATAGATAGATAGATAGATAGGTCGATAGATAGGTTGATAGATAGATAGATAGGTCGATAGATAGGTTGATAGATAGATAGATAGATAGATAGATGGATAGATAGATAGATAGGTAGATAGGTTGATAGATAGATAGATAGGTAGATAGGTTGATAGATAGATAGATAGATAGATAGATAGATAGATAGATAGATAGATAGATAGATAGATAGATAGATAGATAGGTCGATAGATAGGTTGATAGATAGATAGATAGATAGGTCGATAGATAGGTTGATAGATAGATAGATAGGTCGATAGATAGGTTGATAGATAGATAGATAGGTCGATAGATAGGTTGATAGATAGATAGATAGATAGGTCGATAGATAGGTTGATAGATAGATAGATAGGTCGATAGATAGGTTGATAGATAGATAGATAGGTCGATAGATAGGTTGATAGATAGATAGATAGATAGATAGGTCGATAGATAGGTTGATAGATAGATAGATAGGTCGATAGATAGGTTGATAGATAGATAGATAGATAGATAGATAGATAGATAGGTCGATAGATAGGTTGATAGATAGATAGATAGATAGATAGATAGATAGGTCGATAGATAGGTTGATAGATAGATAGATAGGTCGATAGATAGGTTGATAGATAGATAGATAGATAGATAGATAGATAGATAGATAGATAGATAGATAGATAGGTCGATAGATAGGTTGATAGATAGATAGATAGATAGATAGATAGATAGATAGATAGATAGATAGGTTGATAGATAGATAGATAGATAGATAGATAGATAGATAGGTTGATAGATAGATAGATAGATAGATAGATAGATAGATAGATAGATAGATAGATAGATAGATAGATAGATAGACAGGTCGATAGATAGGTGGATAGATAGATAGATAGGTCGATAGATAGGTTGATAGATAGATAGATAGGTCGATAGATAGGTTGATAGATAGATAGATAGATAGATAGATAGATAGATAGGTCGATAGATAGGTTGATAGATAGATAGATAGATAGATAGATAGGTAGATAGATAGGTTGATAGATAGATAGATAGATAGATAGATAGATCGATAGATAGGTTGATAGATAGATAGATAGAAAGAAAGATAGATAGATAGATAGATAGATAGGTCGATAGATAGGTTGATAGATAGATAGATAGATAGGTCGATAGATAGGTTGATAGATAGATAGATAGGTCGATAGATAGGTTGATAGATAGATAGATAGGTCGATAGATAGGTTGATAGATAGATAGATAGATAGATAGATAGGTCGATAGATAGGTTGATAGATAGATAGATAGATAGATAGATAGATAGATAGATAGATAGATAGGTCGATAGATAGGTTGATAGATAGATAGATAGGTCGATAGATAGGTTGATAGATAGATAGATAGGTCGATAGATAGGTTGATAGATAGATAGATAGATAGATAGATAGATAGGTCGATAGATAGGTTGATAGATAGATAGATAGATAGATAGATAGATAGGTCGATAGATAGGTTGATAGATAGATAGATAGATAGGTCGATAGATAGGTTGATAGATAGATAGATAGATAGATAGATAGATAGATAGATAGATAGGTCGATAGATAGGTTGATAGATAGATAGATAGGTCGATAGATAGGTTGATAGATAGATAGATAGATAGATAGATAGATAGATAGATAGATAGATAGGTCGATAGATAGGTTGATAGATAGATAGATAGGTCGATAGATAGGTTGATAGATAGATAGATAGATAGGTCGATAGATAGGTTGATAGATAGATAGATAGGTCGATAGATAGGTTGATAGATAGATAGATAGATAGGTCGATAGATAGGTTGATAGATAGATAGATAGGTCGATAGATAGGTTGATAGATAGATAGATAGATAGATAGATAGATAGGTCGATAGATAGGTTGATAGATAGATAGATAGGTCGATAGATAGGTTGATAGATAGATAGATAGATAGGTCGATAGATAGGTTGATAGATAGATAGATAGGTCGATAGATAGGTTGATAGATAGATAGATAGGTCGATAGATAGGTTGATAGATAGATAGATAGGTCGATAGATAGGTTGATAGATAGATAGATAGATAGGTCGATAGATAGGTTGATAGATAGATAGATAGATAGATAGATAGATAGATAGGTCGATAGATAGGTTGATAGATAGATAGATAGATAGATAGGTCGATAGATAGGTTGATAGATAG
>NC_061834.1:26467442-26477442 GCF_019202785.1 Penaeus chinensis | reverse complement strand
ATTTAAGTGTTTTTTTTTCTCGCTTAAATTTTGCTTTCGTTTCATCAAACTTGCTGTTGATCATGATATAGAAGGTTTATTTGGTTAGGTGAATATACATGGATCTTTATTTATCTATCTATTTTTTTTGTATTCATCACTATATATTGTATGTGTGTGTATGCGTACAAAAATATTACTCATAACCTTTCGTTCATATTTCATATAGTTTATTTATCTATTCTGTGTCGGTGGTTCACATGCAACTCTATGATTATTTTTTTAGATGTAGCCAAATATCCATACTATTAAATCGCATTTCCCAGTGTCCTTGATGCAAAGATACTTCCCAGGAGTTGTTATGAGTGAGAAAGATTTGTTTTAAGAAGGATTATCTCCTTCCAAAAAGGGCATTTGATATATCGTAACAGCTAACGTATATCATCTACAAGGCCTTTCTCCACAGTGCACGGTGCATTATACGCATAAGACATTCAATTAGATTCCTTTGGTTCTTCGCTCTGCCATATTGTTTATTTGTTACGCCTGGATACAACTGGCGTGCAAAGCAACACGACTTCCAGATCTACCCTTAAAAGGAAAGAAATGGCAAAATGGAAAGATTAATCAACGTCATATCATTGGAACCGCTCAGTATTACAATTGGTCGTCTGGCATTTCCAATTAGCTGAAATTGACACTCGATTCGACTCCATCTGCTGCTTTCCCTTGTCTCTTGCCTATTCGTGTGTGTCTGTCATTATCCCATTTTTTGTCTTTTTTTTAAACTTCAATCTCTAATTATGTATCCCGTTCGGAAGTTCCCGTATACGCTTTTTACGTGAACCACCATGTCTTTTATGAGAAGAGAAGCGAGAGGAAAAGTTCTTTTTACGAAACTTTGCAATCGGTCAAGTTGTGCCGTTGGAGGAAATCCCACACTGGCAATAAATTTTTGGACTTTTTTACCCATATGAGAAGTCCTCCCTTTCTCTGTTCCCCTTCAGAACGGAACTGAAGGTCTGCTGCTTTCTCAGATGCTCAGCTTAACCACAGTTGGTTTTGTGAAGAATAAAAACAAACAAATAAATAATTAAAACCACGTTCTTTATGTTCTTCGCGAACAAAAGATATTAGAGAGAGAGAGAGAGAAAAAAAGAAACAAGCACGTGCTCGCATAGTCGGCTCCTCTCACCTTATGCCGCCCGCCCACGCGCTGGTTCATGTGGCTGTGACCGCGGGTGTTGGTAGATCTGTCTCGCCTTTTGTATGTTGGTGGATCTGCTCGCCCCTGACGCCGGTAATGGTGTCTTCTCTTTTTGTTGTGAATATGATCGCGTTGCTGGACATGATTTTAGCCCATGGTGGATCTTGTCTCTGTGGTCGTGCTTTCGATGGCTCTCAGGGTCTCTCTTCTACTGCGCGAGTGGATATGGTCAGAAGGTGTGTTTTTCTTGGATTTTGTCTTTCGCCAGGACATATTATTGTGACCCGTTGAAATACATGATCGTGAAATATACCACTGACGTCACGTCTTGGCCATCATAAGATTCTTAGAATTAAAATTATCGACTTGATGTTGAAAAAGATTTGTAAAATATGAAAATTTTGCAGACGATACAAGCGAGCAATTTTTGCACATTTGCGCAGTTCGAACAGCAACCCAAGCACGGAATTTTCCATTTCCGCTCATACTTCTCAGCCCCGTCTCAGCGCGACTTTTTCATCCTAGTTTTCGCCATATAGTATCATTATTTTTCATGTTCCTTTTCTTTGTCCCATATTTTTTTTCATGGATTCCTACGTCCCTGAATAAGAATGTGATTCATTGTTTTTCATTGGTGTCTAAAAAGGAATTTGTTTATTTGTTTTACCTTCAGTTGAATTAATGCATTATAGAAAATCTCACAAATCATTAAAGTCTGGCCTTCAAAAGACCATCAAGCGTTTCCTTCTGTCAGATAACATGGTTTGCTTTTTTGCATATCATGCACAATAGGACTGCCTCAATCGACGAATTTCACATATCATCTGAGTACGTTCAAGCGAATATTGCTCTTGCGAAGGATAATAGAATCAAGTGAAGTCCGTCCTCGGCTTGAGTCACCATAAGAGTGTTCTGTGTCTCCGTCCGACGAGAGAAAATACTATCTGATGATTGGTCCGCCTAGTCGCTCGTGCGGCCATAGCAGGGTCTCTCTGGGAACGCCCCCGTCGCTGCTGGATATGAGCGTGACCTCCGCTGGCGCCGCTGGATACTGTCTCGCGCTTCGAAGTCGGTGCATCTGGTCTCTGTCGGCGGCGGCTGGGTCTGTGGCGGTGTTACTTATACAATTCATATTTTCAGGATGCTGTACTATATACCTCCGCGTGTGTTGATGCTGTTTTTGTGTTCATATCTCTTGAGTTTTATTTTCTGGTTGTTTGAATCGATCCTTTTTGTGATTCAGGATTAGAACATTCCTAATGATCTACAGAACATACCGAAAAGAACCCCGTGATCCAAACGAAAACTGGCCATAAAGAGAAATCTATCAAGCATATCATAAAACTTTCGTTTATTTGGCTGTTTTTTTCAGAATGGATAGCAGCCATGGTCGCTTCAGCCGCTGCCGCATGTGACCATATCCTACGCTAACCTTGGTGGATCTTGTCTCAGTGCGGCCTCGCGCCAGGTAGCGGATATGATCCCCTTTGCGTCGACTGTGGATATGATCACATCCCACACAGCGGTGTTGATTATACTCTCTTTATCCTTTTTTTCTTTACGACATGTTCGTAACCAAAACGGATGGTAAACCTTATTTCTTTCTTCGTTGATGAAAAATGTTTGCGTGCATTGCACGGGATCATTGAAACGTGGAACACGAAAAACGCCTACGTGCTCTGGTGTGGTCTAGGATTTTCACTTGAAATAAAAAAGTTCCATAAAGTCTGAAATGTTACACACACACACACACACACACACACACACACACACACACACACACACACACACACACACACACACACACACACACACACACACACACACACACACAAACACACACATATATATATATATATATATATATATATGTATATAAACACACACACACACTCATATATATATATATATATATATATATATATATATATATATATATATATATATATTTATACGTACTTGCACATGTATACATATACAAAAATGTTTATATGTTTATTTATACATATGTATATATATATATGTATACATATATACACACACACACACACACACACACACATATATATATATATATATATACATATATATACATACGTACACACATATACATATATCATACATATATATATATATATATATATATATATATATATATATATTTACACACACACACACTTCTTTGTTTTCCGTGAACTTAGTGCCGCGCCGCCCCTGTTGCTCGACCTTCCCCTTCACGCGAGCGAATTGCGATCGAAGGAATTTTCCACTTCCGTTCAGACTTTTTTCAAGACGCTTTGCCTTTGCTGTTTCGTGATTATTATTTCTTTTATTCTCATTTTCTGCTGCATCATCCGTCGTCCACCAAGTCTTGTATACTATTTGCAGCATATTTCTTATCATTATTCAAATAAGGATAACTGTAGTTTTTGGTCTTCAGACTATTTTTCCTTACTGACTGATTTTCTCTTGCAATGAAAGAAAAACTACAATATAACGTAATATAGTTTATTTTAATATCGCTACTTAAAGTTTGTATTTTTTTTCTCTCTTTTCTTAAATCTTGGGCATGGCAACCCTTCTTATATGGAGAAATTCAAGCCTTACGCAGAGATCGGAAGGTGTAGGCAAGTTTCCAGTGAGTGTTGCTGGAAAGTTTGCTTCGTGAATACCGTCCTAGCGATTGGATACTCAGTCGCTGCGGGATCTGTGCGTGACCTCCGTGGCCGCTGGCGGATCTTGGCTCACTCGTGGACGCTGGTGGATGTGGTCTCTGTTCCCGATGGTGGACTTGGTCGCTGGGAAGAGATGGTCTGTCATATGTTCTCGCTCGCTCCTGTTCTCTCTTTCTTTCTTTCTCTCCCCCCCCCTCTCTCTCTCTCTCCCTCTCTCTCCCTCCCTCCCTCATTCTCTCTTGCTCTCTGTCTCTCTCTTTCTCTCTCTCTTTCTCTCTCTCTCTCTCTCTCTCCCCTCCGTACCTCCCTCCGCCCCCACTCTGTCTCTCTCTCTCTCTCTATCTCCCTCCCTCCGCCCTCCTCTCTCTCACACACTCTCTCTTCCGTCTCCTCCTCCCTCTTTCTCCCTCCCTCCCACCCCTTTTCTCCCTCTCCCTCATCCCCCCTCAATCTCTCATCACTCATTATAGAATCACTTTAAAACGAACTACATCTATTTGTGATGATACTTTTCTTACCAAAGAGACTAATGCTTCGGTTTCCTCTGGCGACTATCTTCTCGGAGTTCACACGGTCGGTCGTGGATATGATAGTCCCTCGCTCTGCTGGTGGATATGATCATGACCCACGTGGCTGGTGGACATGATCTGTTCCCGCGCGGCGATGGTGGATATGGGTGCCTGCTATCTTAGGTTGGTTGAATATATGTTCATTCTAAGAAGCACATTTATACCTGTACTCACATACACACACAAACTCACCGACACACAGGCAGAAGACACCTTCTGCCCTCACACTTTGTCTCTGTCTGTATGTCTGTCTGTCTGCCTGTCTCTCTCCCTCTCTCTCTCCCTCCCTCTTTTTCTCTTTATCTCTCTTTCTCCCCCCCCCTCTCTCTCTCTCTCTCTCTCTCTCTCCCTCCCTTCGCCCTCACACTTTGTCCCTGTCTGTCTGCCTCTCTCTCTTTCTTCCTCCTTTATCATATGCTCGCTTGTCAAGTCTCTGTCTTTCTCTCCCTTCCCTTCTCTCTCTCTCTCTCTCTCTCTCTCTCTTTCTCCCTCCCCTCCCACCCCCTTTCTCTCTCTCTCTCTCCCTCTCTCTCCTCCTCTCTCTCATCCTTTCTCTCTCTCTCTCTCTCTCTCTCCTCTCTCACCCTCTCTCTCTCCCTCTCTCTCTCTCCTCTCTCTCTCTCTCTCTCTCTCTCTCTCACCACACCACTAACACAAACACACCAAACACAAAACCCACACAACAACCCATATACTTACACATAACAACAACAACAACACACACACAACACAAACACAACAACCAACACAACAGCCCCGGCACATACTGTTACTTTACATTACTGTCTTCCTGTAAATATACCATTTCTCTTAAAGATGGATTTTCCATTTCACTGCCCATTGAATAAAAAATCCTAAAGTATGCATTTTTATATATTATTATAATTTTTTTTTTTTTTTTTTTTTTTTATATTTTCTCTCTTTCTTAAATCTGGCGACAACCTTCTTAGGAAAATTTACAAAAGGACCGGAGTGTAGGCTTCCGTGTGTGTGGAATTGCTCGTGAAAACCCCCTAGCGATGATACCGCGCGCGGATCTATGGGTGCCTCCTGGCCGCTGGGATCTTGTCCTCTGACGCTGGATTTCTTCCCTGTGGACTTCCAAAGACTCAATCCGCTGGTCAAGCCCTCGCTCTCTACCTTTCCCACTCCTCTCCCACTCCCCCTCTCCTCCACACACACACACACACACACACACGAACACATACTGTATACATTAGCATTCGTACTTCAGACATTGAATAAATATACCTATTTTTCCTTAAAGATGGATTTTCCATTTCACTGCCGCTATTTTGAATGAAAAAAGCCTAAAGTATAACGTAATGCAGGTTATTTATATATTATTATAATATTTTTTTTACTTTTTCTCTCTTTTCCTAAATCTTGGGCCTGACAACCCTTTTATATGGAGAAATTCAAGCCTTAAACAGAGATCGGAAGGTGTAGGCAAGTTTCCAGTGAGTGTTGCTGGAAAGTTTGCTTCGTGAATACCGTCCTAGCGATTGGATACTCAGTCGCTGCGGGATCTGTGCGTGACCTCCGTGGCCGCTGGTGGATCTTGGCTCGCTCGTGGACGCTGGTGGATGTGGTCTCTGTTCCCGATAGTGGACTTGGTCGCTGGGAAGAGATGGTCTGTCATATGTTCTCGCTCGCTCTTTCTATTTCATTCCTGTTCTCTCTTTCTTTCTTTCTCTCCCCCCCTCTCTCTCTCTCCCTCTCTCTCCCTCCCTCCCTCATTCTCTCTTGCTCTCTGTCTCTCTCTTTCTCTCTCTCTCTCTCTCTCTCTCTCTCTCTCTCTCTCTCTCTCTCTCTCTCTCCCTCCGTACCTCCCTCCGCCCCCACTCTGTCTGTCTCTCTCTCTCTCTATCTCCCTCCCTCCGCCCTCCTCTCTCTCTCCCACTCTCTCTCCCTCCGTCTCCTCCTCCCTCTTTCTACTTCCCTCCCACCCATTTTCTCCCTCTCCCTCCTCCCTCCCTCTCTCTCTCACCACTCACTATAGAATCATTTTAAAACGAACTAATTATATTTGTGTTGATACTTTTCTTACCAAAGAGGCTAATGCTTCGGTTTCCTCTGACGACTATCTTCTCGGAATTCACACGGTCGGTCGCGGATACGCTCGTCCCACGCTTTGCTGGTGGATATGATCATGACCCACGAGGCTGGTGGACATGATCTGTTCCCGCGCGGCGATGGTGGATATGGGTGCCTGCTATCTTAGGTTGGTTGTATATATGTTCATTCTAAGAACACATTTTACCTGTACTCACATACACACACAAACATCACCGACACACACAAAGACACCACACGCCACACACTATTCCATTCACCACTCCGCTCTACACCACTCACTCTCACCCCTCTTTACTCTTTATCTCTTTCACCCCCCCCCCACACCTCTACTCTACGTCTCTCTAAACTATCGTTTCGACCTCACACTTAGTCCTTAATGTCTGCTCATCTCAATTTTCATCTCCTATTATCAATGCTCGCTTGTATCTGTAGTACCCTTACTTGTTTACCGTTTCAGTCTCTCGTAATACAACTCTCTTTGCTGTTCTCTGCCCTCCCACCCCTTGTGCTCTTCTCTCTCGCAACCTGTGATCTCTCTCCTCTGCATCTGCACTCATTCTCTCCAACTCTCTTCACTAGCAATAATGTTATATCAATACCTTAATCGATATAACAGAAATTATTCCATTCATCATCATCTAGCATCTCTTCGTCCATTAAGTATCTCTGCAGATATATCTCATCACGCTTTCCATTCCTTCGTACTTTACATACCATAATATTAAACATACACCTAACACCACAACTATTCTATCATACACTTTGACCATATTGAATCTTTTAATCTGATCATATACACATATACACATACACACACACACACACACACACACACACACACACACACACACACACACACACACACACACACACGCACATACTGTATACTTTACATTAGCATTTGTACTTCAAACATTGAATAAATATACCTATTTCTCCTTAAAGATGGATTTTCCATTTCACTGCCGCTATTTTGAATGAAAAAATCCTAAAGTATGCAGGTTATTTATATATTATTATAATTTTTTTTTTTTTTTTTTTTTTTTTTTTTATACTTTTTCTCTCTTTTCTTAAATCTTGGGCATGACAACCCTTCTTATATGGAGAAATTCAAGCCTTAAACAGAGACCGGAAGGTGTAGGCAAGTTTCCAGTGAGTGTTGCTGGAAAGTTTGCTTCGTGAATACCGTCCTAGCGATTGGATACTCAGTCGCTGCGGGATCTGTGCGTGACCTCCGTGGCCGCTGGCGGATCTTGGCTCGCTCGTGGACGCTGGTGGATGTGGTCTCTGTTCCCGATGGTGGACTTGGTCGCTGGGAAGAGATGGTCTGTCATATGCTCGCTGGTCAAGTCTCTCTCGCTCGGTCTTATTCTTTCTCCTTTACTCTCTTTCTCTCTTTCTATCTCTCCTTCTCTCTCTCTCTCTCTCTCTCTCTCTCTCCCTGTCTCTTTCTCTCTCTCTCTCTCTCTCTCTCTCTCTCTCTCTCTCTCTCTTTCTCTCGCTCTCTCTCCCTCTCCCTCCCTCCGGCCTCACACTTTGTCTCTGTATGTCTGCCTCTCTCTCTCTCTCCCCGCCCCTCAGTCTGTCTGTCTGTCTGTCTTTCGCTCTCTTTCTCTCTCTCTCTATCTCCCTCCCTCCGCCCTCCTCTCTCTCTCTCTCTCTCACTCACTCTCTCTCTCCCTCTGTCTCCCTCTCTCTTTCTCTCTCTCCCTCCCTCCCACCCCCTTTCTCTCTCTCCCTCATCCCTCCCTCTCTCTCCCTCATCACTCACTATAAAATCACTTAAGACGAGCTACATCTATTTGTGTTAATATTTATCTTTCTAAACAAACTCTGGCGACTATCTTCTCGGAGTTCACACGGTCGGTCGTGGATACGCTCGTCCCTCGCTTTGCTGGTGGATATGATCATGACCCACGTGGCTGGTGGACATGATCTGTTCCCGCGCGGCGATGGTGGATATGGGTGCCTGCTGTCTTAGGTTGGTTGTATATATGTTCACTCCTAGACGTACATACACACTCGTACTCACATACACAAACATACTGACACAAAGAAAGAAGATACACGAACACACACACACACATACACAAACACACACACACGGACACACACATTCACATTCACACACACACACACACACACACACACACACACACACACACACACACACACACACACACACACACACACACACACACACACATACACAGGTATTACTGTTTTCTAAAAAAACTAATGTGGTTTTACGGAAATCTCAGCACTAAAAAGGAATTACGTATAATGTACAGGCAGGATTCAAATGATATAAGTCATCTTCTAATGTATTAAAAAAAAAAAAAAAAAAAAATAAATGAACTGCATAATGGTATCATGTAGTCACCCTTGAACAAAAAGTTGTTGTGAACGTTTCAGTCTCTCGTGGAAGTGACAACTCTGTTGCTGAGGGATCAATGCGTGACCTCCACAGCTGTTGGTGGATCTTATCTTGCTCGCAGACGCTGGTGGATCTCGTTCGCTCGCACGGGTGGACATGGTCTCCAGGAAGAAACCGTTATACTGAAAAGGCAGGAATGAGAATGTTTAATATCAAAGTACCTGTAATATATCGATAAATAACGAAGTATAATTACATTCATCATTCATCATCATTCTAAGAAAGTCATGACTTGTTGGCCATTTAAAGTACTTCTCTTTGGCTATGGAATTATTAATTCTCAGTCACGCTTTTTCCCATTTGCCTTCGTGTACTTTAATACCATTATATATTATAACATTACTCCTTGAATGTACCAGACGTATTGTTGCTATCAGGTACACTTTTTTGGACTTCATAGTTGAATCTTTTATATTTCTGATCATAATTATCGTCATTATCACTATTTATCTTAATAGAAACACGTTCTCCACAAAATCGTTTATCTTCAAATAATCAATTAATTAATTCTCCACAACAAAGAAAAAGCCTAACAGCTTTAATTAAACATCCAGGAAACCTTAATATAAATGCTAATCCAGCTCCTCTTTAATATACAGCAGAAATGACTGTCTCGATGGTGGGCCTTGTCTCACGCCCCGACGCCCGATGTTGGACATGCTCGTTGCTTCGCGGACGTGATCGTGGCCGCTGGTGGGGATCTCACTCTCCGGGGAACACGAGCAGGTCCGTCGCTGAAAAAGAAGTGAAACAGAAGAATTTGCTAAAGTTTCTATTTGCGCATACATACATACTGTCCACACACACACACACACACACACACACACACACACACACACACACACACACACACACATATATACATATATATACACACACACATATATAGATACATATATATATATACATATATACAAATAGATATATAAACATATAGATATCGTTATGTTTGACACAAAGTGAGTGGAAAATCGTAATTCAAATCTGATTTAACTCTGCGTCTTAGCTCGCCAAGAAAAAAGAAAAAAAGATACAAATGCAAGAAACTAAAAAA
>NC_061834.1:26457442-26459942 GCF_019202785.1 Penaeus chinensis | reverse complement strand
GCACAAGCATTTCCGGGGCCGCTTTCACACACGGCGACGAGCGGATGCGGATTCCAGCGCTCGCCTCTCGCGGATGTGCTCATGACCCACACTCTCGCCGAGGGAGGGGGGGGGGGGGGGCATAAGAACAAGAGTTCTTTTTTTTTTCTTTTTTTTTCTTATGTGTCCCCTTGTTCTTGTTCTCCTTGTTCTTCCAGGACTTCTTTTTGTTCATCTTTTTGACCTTCTTGATGTTGTTGTTCTTCGTCTTGAACTTCTTGTTCATGTTCATTTTTCCCCTATTTGTATTCATCTCTTTCATTGTTCCTGTTCTTCTCTTTTCTTGTTCTTGTTTTCGTTCTTCTTGTTCTTGTTCTTCTCTTATTTTGTTTTTATCAATCTCTTCTCTTTTCTTGTTCTTGTCCTTCTTGCTCTTCTTGATTCCCTTGTTCTTGTTCATCTTTTTCCTATTTTGTTCCTGTTCTTCTCTTTTCCTGTTCTTGTTCTTCTTTTTTCTTGTTCTTGTTCTTCTCTTTTATTGTTCTTCTCTTCTCTTTTTTGTTCTTCTATTTTCTTGTTCTGGTTCTTCTTTTTTCTTGTTCTTGTTCTTCTATTTACTTGTTCTTGTTTTTCTTTTTTCTTGTTCTTGTTCATCTCTTTTCTAGTTCTTCTCTTCTCTTTTTTTTGTTCTTCTTTTTTCTCGTTCTTGTTCTTCTCTTTTCTTGTTCTTGTCTGTCTTTTTCCTTGTTCTTGTTCTTCTTTTTTCTTGTTCTTATGCATCTCTTTTCTTGTTCTTCGTTTCATCGTCACCCCTCCTTGCATCTCGCTGTTTTATCATTCTATCATTTCTCTTGTCTTGTCATTTTTCTCTTCTGTTTTTTTATTTTTTTATTTCTTATCTGCCTTTCCTCTTTCTTTCCTACATTTTTCCATTCTCTTTCTTCCTGCGTCTTCCTTTTACATATTGTTTTTCTCTGTTTTTCGTCTAATTTTTCCTTTTCTTTCTTGCGTATGATTTCCCCCCCCTATTCTTTCTTCTTTCTTCCTATTTTTTCTCTCTTTCTTTCCTCTTTGTCTCGTGGATTCTTCGTGTTTTTTATCTTGTTCTTGTTTTTGTTTTTTTTCTTATTCGTCCCCTTGTTCTTGTTCTTCTTGTTCTTCCAGGACTTCTTTTTGTTCTTCTTTTTGACCTTCTTGATATTCTTGTTCTTCGTCTTGAACTTCTTGTTCATGTTCATTTTTTTCCTATTCTTATTCATCTCTTTCCTTGTTCCTGTTCTTCTCTTTTCTTGTTCTTGTTTTCGTTCTTCTTGTTCTTGTTCTTCTCTTATTTTGTTTTTATCAATCTCTTCTCTTTTCTTGTTCTTGTCCTTCTTGCTCTTCTTGATTCCCTTGTTCTTGTTCATCTTTTTCCTATTTTGTTCCTGTTCTTCTCTTTTCCTGTTCTTGTTCTTCTTTTTTCTTGTTCTTGTTCTTCTCTTTTATTGTTCTTCTCTTCTCTTTTTTGTTCTTCTATTTTCTTGTTCTGGTTCTTCTTTTTTCTTGTTCTTGTTCTTCTATTTACTTGTTCTTGTTTTTCTTTTTTCTTGTTCTTGTTCATCTCTTTTCTTGTTCTTCTCTTCTCTTTTTTATTCTTCTTTTTTCTTGTTCTTGTTCTTTTCTTTTCTTGTTCTTATCTTTCTTTTTCCTTGTTCTTGTTATTCTTTTTTCTTGTTCTTATGCATCTCTTTTCTTGTTCTTCGTTTCATCGTCACCCCTCCTTGCATCTCGTTGTTTTATCATTCTATATTTCTTGCCATAAACTCTCTATCATTTCTCTTTTCTTGTCATTTTTCTCTTCTGTTTTTTTTTTTTTTTATCTATTTCTTATCTGCCTTTCCTCTTTCTTTCCTACATTTTTTCATTTTCTTTCTTCCTTCGTCTTCCTTTCACATATTTTTTTTTCTCTCTACTTCGTCTACTCTTTCCTTTTCTTTCTTTCGTTCATTCCCCCCCTATTCTTTCTTCTTTCTTCTATTCTTTCTCTCTTTCTTTCCTCCTTTCTCTTCCACAATCGAGAGAAGACGTGGTCGCGGAACAGCGGACGTGACGCAGTTACCGATGACGTAGGCAGTCTAAGGGGGGGGGGGGGGTGTTCCATTTTCTTTAGGTTGGGGGTATAGAAAACTACTTTAAAGGTGTCTGTTATGATTATATGCTGTTTGTCTTTTTATTTTCTTATTTTCTTATTTTTTTGAATGCGTTTGTTTGTCTATCTCTATCTCTCAATCTGTTTGTCTACCTCTCTCTATGTTTCTATATCTTCTTTTGTCTCTCTCTCTCTCTCTCTTTTTATTTTTTTAAAGGTTAGTTTAGGCACGAAGAACGAAGAACAAATTTGTTAACCAGGATCATGCTTTATAATCAGCTTAAAGACCAAACAACTAATGCGCGCTCTTAACCTTTAACTTTGTTTACACACGAAAGTTAATGGCTTTGATGGCTTGTGGTTAGTTTCCTAAAAGCTGTTGGCCACCGAGCA
>NC_061834.1:26424942-26427442 GCF_019202785.1 Penaeus chinensis | reverse complement strand
CACACGCACACACACACACACACAGAAAGAGCATATATTTATACATATACACACATACCTATCTGTATATATGTGTATATTGTATGGCAGTAAATTATGATAAGAATAACAGGAATATTAATACAAATGACAAAAAAAAAAAAAAAAAAAATACGTAAATAGTATTTAGGTTGATTATGACAAGGATGCTATTAAGATTACAATACTATTACTACTGCTATGGTTTCTAATCATATTCGTAGTAACTATAATTGTAATACTAATAATGTTAGTAAAAATATGTTCATGATAATAATCATAAAACCAATCATAGTAATAACCTTAACGATAATAATAATAGTGAATGTCATTTCCCTTGGCCTTGAGGCAAAACGATATTTTTCGATTCCAAATTTTTTACTTTTCTTTTCAATGCACTTCCGTCATTTTCTCTTTTGCTTGCCCTTTCCTGTGCTTCCAGTACCCGAGTGCGAACGCGGCTGAACTTATATGTTTTGCGGGAATTATCTTATTCCGGAAAAGGTGTGCGTGGAAACGTTGATGGTCCATAAAAGATATCCATAATGAGAAACCTCTTCGCCTTGGTAGTCGTAACGCCGGCGTGGAAGTGGACTCTTAACGCTGCTGTTATGTGTTGGGAAGGCCTCGTTTCTTGAGTTATGGGACTGCGATGTTGCAGGAAATAACAATATTTATGTCATTTGTCGATATAGCAGATGTGGAAGGTGGGTTTATTTGCTTTTGAGATGGATGGGAACCGTTTTCCTTGTTGCCATTAGATGTGTTGTTCGCAAAGGACTATTCCCACAAATTCGAAATGAACAAACAAACCGACTAACACAGACACGCACACTAGCGGGAGGTTTATGAATACACCGAAAAGAACACTTTTTTCGGTGGTGAGAGAGGGAGCAATAAGCTCTCCATATGGTCTTCAGCGGAAGGCAGTTTGGCGCGCCAGAGAGGAAGGACAAGGGCACCAAAGTCAGGTAGCGCCTCCAGAGGATGGGAAGGAGCTCATCAATAAAGTTATCTGCAGCAGTCAGGGCCATTTCCTTCGGTCGACAAGGCTGACATTTAAGGGGTGTACGTTTGGCGTGGGGAGGTAGTCCTGAAAGCTTTTGCACTTTCTTATTGACTATGACTGTCAGGAAGGCGTTTCATGAAGGGCTGTTGCAGCTGTCGGCTGGGGCTTCCGGTAAAGGAAAATAATAGTGATAACGGGTTGGTTTATTAAAATATAAATGAATAAAGTAAAACAATAGTGCTAATAAACATTAATGTTATTTGACATTGTGATAGGTTTTTGTTATAAATAATAGCGCATTTCTTAAGATTATTTTGATATAACAGGTTGAGGAAGTCACATGTATAAAATTCCTGCATCTCAGGCAGTTTCAGCTTTATTAAAGCGACACTTTTATACTGTTGCAGTTGAAGCAGTTAATCTTATTTGCCAAAGTGATGACACCGGATTCCTATACCTGCTTCTCAGGGACTACTGTGTGAACCTACATGCGTATTTAGCCTTAATTATATGTAAAATATACTTACCTCGGTGTACTGTATATACTCATGTATATGTTTATGTTGTTACGTGAGATATATTTTTTTTTTCTCCAACAGATCAATTTCAACATATCAACTCTTTCTCTAAGAGGATGCCTCTTCCCTCAGAACTATATTCAAATATTGCCTGCATTCATGTGATGCTAATTACATTGAATCGTCTACACGATGGTACAAACACTGAATACTTGAACATATGGGTAATCTAAACAGACCATCTTTCTTCGCTGTCCGCCAACATTCACACACAGGAGATCCCCCTTTCACTCACAATGATTTCAAAAGTCTGTCAACAACATCTAATAGACTCGACCTTCTCATCTTAGAATTCCTGTGCATCCGCAAAACGAAACCCGAACTAAATAACAGTACATCCATCCAGTTGCATATTTCAATTACCGTAAAGAACAGGTATGTCTCACCTCTAAACGGATGTTTTTTTTATATTTTCCACAACGGTTCTGCTCTTTTGTTTTTGTTCTTTTTTGTTACCCATTTATTAATGCCTATTTTTCTGGTTCTCCTTTTCATATATATATATATATATACATATATATGTATATATATGTATATATATATATATATATATATATGTGTAGTGTGTGTGTGTGTGTGTGTGTGTGTGTGTGTGTGTGTGTGTGTGTGTGTGAGTGTGTGTGTGTGTGTGTGTGTGTGTGTGTGGAAGACCTCTTTTGATATTGATATTTGATATTTAATTCAATTTAATTTCAGCATATGGTTTAGCAGTTAATTTAGGTAGCTGGTCGTTTTTTATTACACTATCTTTTTTGTATTTAAAACAATTGCTAAGTGAAGATGAGATATTTCCATGAATCTAATTAGACGTAGCATTTCGCTAATGTTATTTCGACACGAGTGTATCTTTATTGCAATTTCATTCGAACAAGAACAATGATTGATGATTATTATT
>NC_061834.1:26414942-26417442 GCF_019202785.1 Penaeus chinensis | reverse complement strand
CTCTCTCTCTCTCTCTCTCTCTCTCTCTCTCTCTCTCTCTCTCTCTCTTCCTCTCTCTCCCTCTCTCTCTCTCTCTCTCTCTCTCTCTCTCTCTCTCTCTCTCTCTCTCTCTCTCTCTCTCTCTCTCTCTCTCTCTCTCTCCCTCTCCCTCTCTCTCTCCCTCTCTCCCTCTCTCCCTCTCTCCCTCTCTCCCTCTCTCTCTCCTTCCTCGCTATGCCCATATTTCCCATTCCATTACTGTTACGGTAAGTGCACATAAAGAGGTGCCCTTGCAGAGCTAACAACTTCAAAACTTGCAAAAAAAAAAATCTCCAACATTTAATATTTACGATCCAATTGTTTATCACTGAAGATCCGTTCTTTGGTTTTATTGAAGGTTATTATCTGAAATATTGGGTATTATGTCTTACTGGATTATATGATTCGTTATGATTCTTGTATGTGGATCTTTGTTTTTTTAATAGAATGAAGTGTAGAGGAGATTCTGTTAATATATCTACTTATTATGTACTGCTTATGATGGTGATATTATAATAATGCTCAGGATAATGATAATGATAATGACAATAACATTATCAATGATATCAAGAGCATTAGCAGTAGTAGTAGTAGCAATTGTATTGATAGTAATAACCATGATAGTAATAATTATGGTAATAATAATAATAGCAAGAAATTGAGGATGCACTTATGAGGATCACGGAATAATACAAAGCTAAAGCATAAAAACATAATCATTACAAGGCTTTGTGGGTAAATATTGTAAACATTGTGGTCACTGTGAACAACATTATTATTGTTATCATAGTAATGTTCATCTTTAGTATCAAAATTATCACTACCATCAATATTCCTACGAAAATTATATTATTTACTATCATTCTGTATTAGTCATCATTATTATCATTATTGTCATCTTTATTATATTCATGATCCTCATGATTGTTACTTAAATCAACAGTATTATCATTATATAATTACTGTCATTATCACTGTCAAAATACATATATTCTTTGTGCTTGGAATTTTATTCGAACACGTAGCTGAAAAAATAAATGTTTCCTATTTTTTATGTTGAGGAACTTGAACGCATGATGATAGACATTATGGCAACGGCGGTAATTCGCAGCAGCAACGGATTAATTACAGCAACATCCTGATGATCATGGAGTGGAGTTCTTGCAGTTAATTATTTCTACGCTGCCGTGTCTTCCGCCAAGGTCATGGCGACCATAACAACGCGTGTCTTGAATAGCAGCGAAGGAAGTAAGAAATTTTTAATCTTTCTTTTCTTTTTGCGGGATATCAGCGTCAGCGAGACTACTTTAAAAAACGGTTGGTAATTATAGTTAATGGGCAATTACTACGGGAGTATAATTGTGACGAGTGAATAATTATGGCTTCCCGGGAAGTGGCCGATGGGACTTCGCGCGCCGCTGCTCTTCCCTTTTTCGGACGCCGGTCGCCCTCGCTCGGCTGCCGCGACTTCGGGGAGGCATTTTTCCATAGCATCCTCCCCCTCCACATATGTATATATATATGCATACATACACACACATATGTATATATATATAATGACAGAGAGAGGTAATTAGATATTGACAGATAAATAGATAAGTAGATGTTCGATGTTCGCTGATCCTGGTGTTGAAACCGCGGCCCGTTTCAGACCCTGCACCCTCTTTTAATTTTCTTTAATTACAACATTTCCCAGGCGATCAGCAGATACTTTGGCAGCGCAGTAAAAATCGCCAGCACATCCTGTGAAAAGATACATGACATATAACGAGACAGAAAGCAGCCCGAAGACAACCCCAGCAATGCAGTATATCGCAGACCCTACAGCAGACCCGATAAGGTATACTTTGGTGAAACGGGCCGCAGATTCAACACCAGGATCAGCGAACAACGACCTGACGTCCGTTACCACAGGACTTCCAACGCCATAGAGGTGCATGTTGAATAAGCTGGAGATCTACCGAACTGGAAGGAAGCAGAAGCAATCCATAGAGGATTGAACAAACAGAAAAGAGAATTTATGGAAGATGTATACGTCGTGACTGCCGCGGGAGCAATATGCGGGTAACGAGTGGGAGGTCACGGTCGCCAGGTGATTCGTCAGCCCATGTCTAATATATATATGGCATATAGTTTCTCTGATGTATGTGTTTCTGACGTTGATATAATCGAAACCGGTTGAATACATCTCGTATTGTGAAGATATTCATTCTCATTCATACCTTTTCTACACGAGCATACACTCATACACCTATCTATCTATCTATATGTGTGTGTGTGTGTTTGTACATATATGTATATTCACACACACACACACACACACACACACACACACACACACACACACACACACACACACACACACACACACACACACACATACACACTGCCGTTATCCACATCTTCCTCTGATTCTACATTTACTGCAATCTCCGTTGATATCTCTGTCTCTGCTCTCCGCTTTCTCCTCTTCCCTCTGAAT
>NC_061834.1:26397442-26399942 GCF_019202785.1 Penaeus chinensis | reverse complement strand
AGAAAAAAAAAAAGGGAGGAAGAAAGAAGAAGCTATTTCGAAATCATTTCCCGTACATTTTTTCCTATTTCCTCCGGCTGAAGGCGCTTTGGAGTTTCCTCGCAACAGTCGAATTGAGATCAGACCATAATTGATCCGGTGACATCGGCCAGGGCGGTCACGAACACGGCAACACTGCACTGCATCAGTATCATGATCCTTCAAGCGTAAAGGAGGGGGAGGAGTGAGGCCACTGGCATGGAATATTATTTGGTGAACAGAGAGAAAGAGAGAGAGAGAGAGAGAGAGAGAGAGAGAGAGAGAGAGAGAGAGAGAGAGAGAGAGAGAGAGAGAAAGAGAGAGAAAGAGAGAGAGAGACAGAGAGAGACAGAGAGAGAAAGGGTATGAGAAAACGAAAAAAAAAAAAAAAGAAGAAAAAAGGATAAGAAACGAAATAAAACGTGAATAGGAGAGGATACTCAACATCTCTTTTCTTTAATCTTCTTTCTGTTGCACCTGTCACTGCGTATCCTGCGTCTCCACCTCACCCTGTCATTGCAACTTCCTCTCTTATACAAACCATCTCCAATTCCTCTCTCACGACACAAGTAATGTTTCCGTATAACTTAAACTGTTGTTGGCACTTTATACATTATCATTTTTACAATTCATGGTTATAAACATTTAATTTAGCCCCAAATTCATTTTTATGCGCTAGCTAATATCTGTACTTTCCGTGCATTCACATGTGGTTGATTAACCTTAAACATTTTCTAATTAGCAAAACTATTCAGTCCCATACTGTAGGCTTCAGTTATATGTATTACTAATGGTTAAGCAATTAGCTTGGAGGTTAATAAGCGCTGTAAAGAATGAACGTTAACTCAAGCCCACTACATTGTGAAGGAGGTGAACAGTGTTTAGAAATTATTTTTAAAATATTAAAGTATCTTGACGTTATGTTCGTTCCTAATAAGTCGGAAGTTGATAAAAGATAAACATAGCGAATGGATTGTTTTCTGATTACAAGTTATATAAAAAAAAAAAAATATATATATATTTTTCTTATTATAAATTCATATCTGAGCACCATGAACAAATCATGTTAGTCTCCGTATCGATGAAGTAATAAGGCAATACACATGATAAGAATGAGTCGCTGCAGTCCCTATAGAATGATATGATACATCACATTAAATTCCCGAGCGAGAGAGAGTCAAGATCTGCATCGCCTTCTCCGAGATGGTGTCGACAGATGGAGCAAGAAAGCATTCTCGAGGCCTATCTTTTCCTATGTATAGTATTAAAATTTGTCTATAGACATTGTATTGTATTTTTGTTTTCTGCAAACATTATATTGTATTAATATTTTTCCCTATATACACTGTATTGTATTGAATTATTTTTGTGTACATTTTATCATATTAACATTTGTCTATATGCATTGTATTGTAACATTTTCATATATACATGTATTGTATTATTTTTTTTTCTAAATTTATTGTATTAACATTTTCTATATATTATAATTATATTTTATTTCATTACTTTGTGATTGTGCGTTCTGTGCGCGTGTATATGTGACTCATCATCAAACAAAGGCCAGCAGTACTTTGATAGACGAAAAGGGAAGTAAAATATCTAGTTTGTAGTTTAGTATGTGCTTTATCGTGTCATTGTATTTGGCTTTCTTGGTTTAAGCGAACATTACTGAAACAACAATAATAATTTTCAAAAGCGACAGAAAAGACGATAGATATAAAACTACAATTGCTAAATTTCGTGTGTAGTCTCTACCGGGATTTGAATTTGAATCTACCTCTCGTGCTAACCTGTGGAGGGTTATTAATGAGCTTTATTTGTGTGAGCATGTATGTGTTTTCTGCGTTCGTGCGAGATCACCAAGCAGATGACGTGCAGTGACGTCTTACACAAAGATTCGAATTCATTAGCAAATACACTAGAAAGGCTCAATTTTTAAAGGCTGCTCCTCGGAATTCTTATTTCAACTTTAATTCAGTAAAAGGAATAATGATTTTAATGATTATAATAATAATAAAAACTATGGGCTAAAGAAGCAATTGAAGAGAAACTGTGAAATAATCGTTAAGATGTAAACCATGCTTATTTATGAAATATATGTCTCCCTTCGGTATGCACATCTTTTATTTACTTAACCGATTCCGGAAAGGATACGTAAATGTGGCCTTCTGAAAATCAACAAAAGTGAATTATGTACCTTGGGAAGAAATATATTTAATAGCAATGTTTTTCTTAGTTTTTCTGCTCCTAAAAATCCTGCATATAATACATATATTCATATAACTGCTCTTATGGCAACATCTGGTGATAATTATAGGTATGGTGATATTGTGACAAATATAAAAATAGACAGTAGATGAATGCAGGAATAGACAGATAATGGTTACGCGAGCAGGTGAATAATCAAATGAATAATGGTGAGTTTGACTTCATAAGGTTATTCTTGTTGTGAGTAGTTCTATTATTTCTGTGATGCATC
>NC_061834.1:26389942-26392442 GCF_019202785.1 Penaeus chinensis | reverse complement strand
CACACACATACACACACACACACACACACACACACACATATATATATATATATATATATATATATATGAGTGTGTGTGTGTGTGTGTGTGTGTGTGTGTGTGTGTGTATGTATATAACACACACACACACACACACACACACACACACACACACACACACACACACACACACACACACAAAGGTGTGCATGTATGTCTTTATCTATTTTTCTATATCTATATCCTTGTCTATTTATCTATCTATCCATCTACCTATCTATCTACCCACCTACCCACTTATCTATTTATCTATCAATCCATCTATCTCTCTATCTATCTATCCATCTATCAAGCTCTCTCTCTCTCTATGTATATATATATATATATATATATATATATATATATATATATATATACACACACTACAGGAAAACATATGAAAAGAGCATACCTCTCTCTTCCTCCCATACCTAAAAGACAAACAAGCAAAACCAGAGACGAGGTTCGACTTGGAATTCCAGGAAGAGGAGTGGCATGAGACAGCAGAAAGAGAGATAAAAAAAAAATGCGGACTTCATTTGCAATAAGGCCAGAGCTAGTAAGTATAGTAAAACATTGTAGAGAGAATGAGAGGAGAGACAGAGTGGAGAGAAGAACAGGGAGTCAGTGAAGACAACCCAATGATCAAATAATATTTTTTAAATGGTTCTTATTTTTCGCACACGCACGCAGACACGCACACACAGACACACACACACACACAAACATATAGGTGTGTGTGTGTATCTATATCTATACACCTATATATTCATATATCTATATCTATATATATATCTATAATTATCTATTTATTCATTATTTATCTATCTATATATATGCACACATACATACACACATACTATATGTATATATATATATATATATATATATATATATATAAATATACATATCTATCTATCTATCTATCTATATACATATACATACATACATACACTTACAAATGAATACCACATTGGAATAACAGTGCAGGAAAATAAGCTTATATTTTTGTATTCACAATATTTCATTCAGATTATTCCAAAACGTGTGTTTTTATGTGTATCATATATATTGTCTGAAATATCATCCATATCCGTTTGCTTCCTCCAAAAACTCAGCTTTTGTAATGACATGCATTTTTTAACGATGCGCTATCTAAACATTTCCTTTTACATATAACTTCGATTCACCTCGAGTCTTCGTCAGTGTAGGTCTAGGTACACCTTTCTGTGGTGTTTTTGTTTTAAGTTCGTTGCTTTGAATCGGAGTAGTTTTCTTGTCCTATCACAGAGAGTGAAGTTTCGTAGGTCAAGAGGAAGCTGCACTGAATAGCATCTTATATTCACCACAGTCTCATTGTATTCGTTCTCCAGGGGGAGAAGGTTTGCTTCCATGAGGAGATTTAAGACCTTTGTCCACCTGGGGGCACCCAGAATGATATTGACAGCTGCATTTGTTTCCAATTTTCTCTTACTCTTGGCTTGGTGGCAACCGGGGCAACAGAAGCATAGTCCACAATGAGACGGACGACATGTCCACAGAATGATCTAAGTACTTTGTATCTCAGTCACTGCTCTCATAACAGACAGTCTTACCTTAGTTCGGTCAACCAGGTTCTGGATCTCCTTTTGGAAGAAGCTCCGGTCGACCCATACCCCAAGGTACTGGAAGACCTGAACCCACTGTAGGTCCATTCCCTTGACACGTAGACTTGTAACATGAACATTGAGTCTCAGAGCCATGGCTTTTGATTTGGCTGCAGAAATTTTTAGTCCTGCCCTACAACACTCCTCAGGTTCAAGGTCCAGACAGCGCTAGGCTCTTCTTAGACAGTGTGGGCAAGTGGAGATTATTGAAGGATCGTCTGCATAGGATATGATTTGCACCTCACTGGGAGGAGTATATCGAGGATGCAGTTGAAAAGGGCTTGCCTGAGGACCCCGCCCTGTGGTGTTCCATTTTCTAGTGGCATGTGCTGTGATAGGTGACCTTGAAATCTGACTTTGGCTGTTCGGTTCCTGAAATAATCAACTATATAGTTCAAAATCCTTCCCCAGCTCTAGGAATACTACCACAGATGTAGCAATACTGGTTGTGCTTAAGAGCGTGGCTATGCTGTGTGCTGTGCTCGTGCCCCTTGTGAACCCGTGGAGATATTGTACGCGAACTAACTTCAAGCGACGACAGAGCAAGTGATACCTCCAAATCACACATAAGAATACGCACCGTCTTGCAACTACCCAGCAAAGCAGTCATTTTCTATTCTCACTAAAGGACGTGTGGCTTTCCCGGTTACAACAAGACAGCAACGTTCTTATTTTCTGTTCCCGGAAACAGACCGACATCCCTCCCCTTGACATCTCTGAGAAAAAGGCACTTACCCGGTCTCTACAAGGAAGGTCAAGCGTTTTTAGCTCCTCTGGTCTTGTGCTAATATATCCTTATTCTGCATTGCTTTTTACGCGTTTGGTCTAATAAGCTT
>NC_061834.1:26354942-26359942 GCF_019202785.1 Penaeus chinensis | reverse complement strand
GAATTTCTCTCGCGGTTCTAGAACTTTCAGCCGGAGAAAGCCCGGCGTCTTCTGACTAGTCACTCACTGCCGTCACAAGCAGATTATTGTTCATTTTTATTTGTTTAATTATTTGTTTACGCAATCCGTATGGAACAATGCATTGCCAAAGCCTAACCATCGAGTATAACGAAATAACCAGCACCCAGAACAAATATATAAAAGAAACTTAAAAGGCAATCCCGGCCATTAACTCTGCGCGAACCTCCCACCCCATCCTTAAGGAGGTCAGAGGCCGATAAAGAGGTCAGGACCAACATCACCTCTCCCCCTTGCCCTGCCTCTTGCCTGGCCAGCGTGCTGAAGTTTTCCCTCATCTCAAGAGTAAAGATAAAGGCGACGCCAAGCGAGATCGCGCCTCTTTTTAAATTTGTAATGAACTATCATGGAGGATGCTGTCATTCCGTGTCTGTTATCTGCGAGACGTTATCGCCACAGTGCACCGGGAGATGAGCTGTGTATCTGGATGTATCTTGATGACGACTGACCTCATTCTGTGAGTAAACGAGTTATATGTCCAAGTCCTTGACAGCCTTCGTGTTTACTGTGACGCGTGGAAGCGTTGCTCACACCAAATACTTCTCTCTTGTTATTCGTTGAGCGTACAGATGATTATAAATAGGATTCTGATTACACTAAGTCAAATAATATGATACCATAATTGTAGTGGCACTAGAAAAAAGACAGCGTAAAGTGAAACAATGTGATTATAAATGAGAGATTTTGAAATGTATGAGTTGAATTTATATTCCCCTCAGCCAAATATCGTACTGAGACGCGGCGGTGGTTCCTCACGAATAAGGAATACGCGACCCGGCAGGAGCGAACCGGAGAGTTTGTGTTGAGCTAGAGGGAGGCTTTTTGGTAGGTCTTGTTTTTTCTTATTATTATTTTTTAATTCGCATCATTTGTAATTATCTCTTAGTGAAGGAAACACATCAAAATACGATTTATAATTTTCATGAGAAAATATTCCCAAGAGGTCGCTGTTATTTGAGAAGAGCAACGCAGACAGGAAAACAAAAAACAAAAAAAACAAACAAAAAACAGAAAGAAAGAAAACAACAAAAAATGGGGGAAGAAAAGTAACAATGGGAATCTACAAGCATTACCTGGTTATTATGTCAATAGACTTGCGGCGAGAAAGCAACCCGGAGAAGAGGATATTGACTTCTGTGGATCGGGAACAATAGGCATAGAATCTCAATGCGTGAACCATAAAAGGCTAAAAACACTAAATAAAGCACAACAGCTTCTCGAAGGCTGTAGGTGCGCAACACTTTCTTTTACTTATGTGGAAATGGGGCAACCCTTTACACTTCCCGCACTGTTTTCATAAAATGCTCAAAGAATCAAGCAGTTTAAGGGTCCCGAGAACTTATATTTGTTTAGTGTAATCTAAATATCTCAATTTACTGTGTGGAGACGGGTTTCATGCTTGGCCGGCAAGGACGTCGAACCATAAACTGCATGAGCTATTTTTACTCGGTTAAGAGAGGTAATGCGGTCACCACGAGCCTGTCAAGTTGCGCATGCAATGTGCACACTCTCCGACCTTTCCCTGCATATGATAAACCTTCCCCCGCAGCGCAGACACTCCTAAGTGCGTACGTGCTAACACCATACCTACTCCCTCACCCACACATCCCCAAAGCACACACACACACACACACGCACACACACACGCACACGCACACGCACACGCACACGCACACGCACACGCACACGCACACACACACACACACACACACACACACACACACACACACACACACACACACTCGCTGAACCTACTCACACCCATGTCTTCATCTTGAGGAGGAAGTGAGGCATTTGTCACCTCTGTTCATGCAACTCGTGTCTGCTTCGAGTTATGTTATGTGGTGAGCAGAGGGTTTTGTTGTTTATCAGTAATATAAATAACGCCAATAAAAGCGCGACTCGATCATTCATCTTCGAATACCTGTGTCTTGTTCGTCTTGAAAAAAATAACATAACGCTTTGATATTAATCATAGGAAATGCCTCAAAGTCGACAAAATTGACCAGACAGACAACGACAGACGAGATAATGAGCAAAATAGAACCGCTCTCCAATTTGCTAATTATCCTTTCAATGCACACAAACGAAAAAAAGGCACAATAAGTCTCGATGACCAATAATAGCAAGCTCGCTTTGGCTTCATCCGCGGGAATCCCAGAGTATTAAAATGCATGAAAGGGCCTGGCAGTTGCGTTTCGCTGAAGATACCTGCTTTCGATGTGCGTGTTTTTCTTAATGATTACTCTCTTTCATGTTTATTTTATCTTTATGTTTTCCTTCTTTTATTCACTTATTTCTGTATCAAATTTATATGTATGTTCTATGTATTTATTAATTTATCTATCTATCTATCTATCTATCTATCTATCTGTCTATCTGTCTTTCTGTCTCTCTGTCTGTCTGTCTGTCTGTCTGTCTGTCTGTCTATCTATCTATCTTTCTGTCTATTCATATATTTACCTATTCATTTATATGTCTATCTAATCACTCTTGATTTACTTATTCATTTATTTATTCATCTTTTCATTTATTTTTGAATTGATATTTCTGTGCCTTTTAATTAATCTACGAAAGGTGTAGAAATCATAAAGGTGCTGTTGATATGGTAAACCCATTGTGTGTGCAGTTTTATTTGGTTTAGACACACAAACACATTAATTTGGTTCGACTATATGAACATTTTGAACATAAGCACTTTACCAAAACATCAATAGCTGTTATCACTCTAGTACATTCATTTACAACAGGAAAAAGGATGAGACTGGCACGATTGGGCAATACTGTTCATGACACGTTTCCGAGTTCCATGTGTGACGAACAGCTTTCTCTTTGCTATTGCCAATTTGAAGAAAAAAGGCCAGAGAAAATCAGAAAATATTTGCCATCGCTCGTTTAAGCGCTCGGGTCAGTTGTGCTTGAACATAATAATGGTGTACTCCTTGACGTGTTTTACGAGGCATATAGCGGCTTTATTAAGGCTTTTAATTCCACACACACTTACGCTGTTTCTGGTGCGAAAGTAGCAAAATTCTCACGCACACAGAGCCTGATTTTCATTGAACTGAAAAAGGAAATTTAACATTAAGTCAAATTTTATCAGAACAAGAACGTATTTCCACTCATCCTTAACATAGCCTAAACCCTGTACAAGATGACTGTCTCCCTTTTCCAAGCTGATAACGGCATCTTGACCTCCATACATCGCGACAAGCCTTTAGCACCACGACTGTTTACGGCAAAGACCCTTATGTTTGTATGGAATATATGAGTTTCGCTCCTATCGTCAAGTGGCAAAAAGCATTGTTTTGCATCAGCACTAGGCGGTTATCCTGGCGGCCGGGGGTCTTCTATGGAACAGCTGGGATCCGGAGAGCTCGTCCGAAAGCCCACCTCCACGGTCTCTTTCACCAATCTTAAACTGATATTAGATTATCAGCTCTTCTCTCCTTATGCAAACCCGATACTCCATTTTCTAATACGATCATCTCGTAAGGAAATAATAATAATAAAAAACAGAGGTAAATCGAAATAACAGCCGCCATCAATGACTCGTCTTCCACTGAGGTCGTGGATTTGGTCCCTCTGTGCGGCGCACGTGGAACGAGGAAAGGGCCGAGGCAAGGGGGGCGGGGCCGAGGGGGCGTCTGACCACTGAAAGCACGGACCGGCCACCTACTGACCTGCATCTGACTTTCTTCAAGTGTGTAATCAGATAGCGGGTGATGATGCTGTTGATGTTATATTGACATTGGTGGCGTGGTCTGATTGATGTCTAATCTATTTTTTTTTTTTGGTTGTTTGGCGATCGAGTTTACATGTCGAAAGTGTTTTAAAGGTTTCGTGGAGAACCACTTCAGATTGTTTCGCCCGAGTGCTTGCATGCGCTGCCCCATCCCCTCCCACAGATCCACCACCGCTAACTTTCTATTCTCTCTCTCTCTCTCTCTCTCTCTCTCTCTTTCTCTCTTCTTTCTCTCTCTCTCTCTCTCTCTCTCTCTTACTCTCTCTCCCTGGCTTTTCTATCCGGTTATCCCCACTCTCTGACCTAGACTTTTCTCCCTTCCTTACCTGCCCATAACCCCACCATTTCAGACCATAAAAATTATTCTAAGCTCTCCGACTGTCTCCCTGTACGGATGGTCATGTCCGGTGCGGGTTACAACAGCCTGCCCAGCACACATACCAACATCCACCTCCCTCGCTCCCTCTCTCTCTCTCTCTCTCTCTCTCTCTCTCTCTCTCTCTCTCTCTCTCTCTCTCTCTCTCTCTCTCTCTCTTGTTCTCTCGCCCTCCCTCCTTCTCTGAGGCAATAACCTCTTCCTCCTCCTTGCTCTGCGTAATTATGCCGTCTTGGTAGATGTTTACGTTGAAATATTTAGCTGTGGTGGGGAATAAATGTCTTGTTTCAGTAAGAATAAGATGAGTAAAGTTATCTGGTATTATTTTACGTCTCTCTCTCTCTCTCTCTCTCTCTCTCTCTCTCTCTCTCTCTCTCTCTCTCTCTCTCTCTCTCTCTCTCTCTCTCTCTCTCTCTCTCTCTCTCTCTCTCTCTCTCTCCCTCTCTCTTTCTCTCTTTCTCTTTCTCTCTCTCTCCCTCTCTCTTTTTCTTTCATTCTCTCTCTCTCTCTCTCTCTCTCTCTCTCTCTCTCTCTCTCTCTCTCTCTCTCTCTCTCTCTCTCTCTCTCTCTCTCTCTCTTTCTCTTTCTCTCTGTTTGTCTGTATCTCTGTCACTCTCTCTCTCTCTCTCTCTCTCTCTCTCTCTCTCTCTCTCTCTCTCTCTCTCTCTCTGTTTGTCTGTGTCTCTGTCACTCCCTCTATTTCAACTCTCTCTCTTTCTCTCTCTCTCTGTTTGTCTGTGTCTCTATCACTCTCTCTGTTTCAACTCTCTCTCTCTCTCTCTCTCTCTCTCTCTCTCTCTC
>NC_061834.1:26334942-26347442 GCF_019202785.1 Penaeus chinensis | reverse complement strand
CCTGGCACGGCGCCCCACACGTACCTCCGCCCTTGCCGCCTCCCGTGACGAATGCCATTGGCTCCGGGCGCGCGTCGGGCTCGGCTGGAAGGGGCCTTGGCATTAACCTCTCGCGCCAACTGCTTATCACCTTCAACGAGGTTAGAGCGCGGAGCAGCCGAAGGTCTCCGAGGTGATGCCGGGCGTGGGAGGACGTGGGTCTGCGCGCTGACACGGACGACCTCAAATTGGTACTGCAGCGCCTGGAACGTCTGCAAAACCTTTAGGATGGCTTTAGAGCTTTGAGAATTGGTTCCCAGGGAGTGTTGGAGGCGACGGTGAAGCCACGTGCAGGGTGTGGTTACAGAAGAGGCAAGGAGAAGAAATACGGTGTAAGTCAAGTTATGATAACCATTAGGGTAACCTTACCGATGGAAAAAGATGAACTTTGTGACATATTGCGACTGTCGGGTTGATTTAGGATTTTCCAGAGTTGAAGGAAAAGACATGGTATGTGCACTTGTCTGGAGAAGAACCAACGAACTTTTTTTTTTATCTATTCATTATGCAAAAAAGAAAAAAAGAAAAAAAAATATATAATGAAATAAAAACAATCAAAATACGATGCAAATGCTGACTTAGCATTTACAGTATTCAAAGTCAAAAACCTCTGAAACTTAGGCTGTTTTATTTTCTTAAAGCAATGCCTTGGAACAGTACTGCCTTAAAGGGATGACCTCTTGAGGAATAAAGGACCTCTATCCCCATTCTTCTTCTTATGATGGATCACCAACTTCGTTAGGCCATTTTACTGTAGACATTGATACATGACTTATTTTTCTGTCACTGTTCCATTATTTTTCGCCTCTCTCCCTTAACTTGTCTGTCTGTCTGCCCCGTCCCTCTCTTGCTTTCTCTTCTGTTTGTCTATCTTTACCTCGTTCTATGCAGCTTTCTCTGTCTGTCTGTCTGTCTGCCTTCCTTTCTCTCTCTCTCTCTCTCTCTCTCTCTCTCTCTCTCTCTCTCTCTCTCTCTCTCTCTCTCTCTCTCTCTCTCTCCTCTCTCATATTTTTCACTTACTTTTATAATCTTTTCGTCTATCTATTGTTTACCATCCCGACGCTAGCTGCCTCTCTGTGCATCTAGATGCTCACAAAGGAATATACATAGACACATACCTACATATCCACAGCCGCATACATATATCTATCTGTATGTATGTATGCATCTATCTACACACACACACACACACACACACATACACACACACACACACACACACACACACACACACACACGAACACACACACACATACACATATATATACATATATACATATACATATATATGTATTTGTGTGTGTGGGTGTGGGTGTATGCGTTTGTGTGTGTATGTATACACACACACACACACACACACACACAGACACACACACACACACATATATATATATATATATATATATATATATATATATATATATATACCATACACACACACACACACACACACACACACACACACACACAAATATATATACATATATATATAGACACACACACACACACACACATGTATATATAAACATATATACATATATATATATATATATGTATATACATATACACACACATACACACCCATATATTTATTCATAAATCAGTTAATAATTTTATCTATCTATATGTATATTTTCATGTATGTATGTACGTATGTTTGTATATACGTATGTATGTATACGTCTATTCACATGTATGAATATTATACATTTACATGACTTATAATTCTGTTTCCTGAAACCTGAGCCCAAACGACGCCTGGACGAAGACGAAATGAGACAACATTGCATTCCAGAGTCCGACCATTAACTTCCTCTATAATCCCATGTCCTGTGAAGCAACGACGTGATCCTCGAGAGAGCGCCCTCCCCTTGCATTGGGATGATTTGACATTTTTCTTCCTCCTTTTTGCTTGCCTCTTTCGGGAGGGAGCGGCAGAATAGTCCGCCAAAAGTGTTGTCCTTCGAAAAATACTTTCCCATGTTATACTCGTAAGATGATCATTAACCCAAGATTTATGCACGAATTTCCTCTCCTTAATGTTACTCTTTTCGGCTTTTCATTTGCATTCCGTATTTTTTTTTTTTTTTTCTGAAGGCAAGTATCAAGAACGTTGTAGAAAACTTAGAATGAGGTCGATAAAACGATCAATCGTGATGGGGGACGATCGGTGCGCATCACGACCTTCTTTTTGTCATACTTGAAGTGCATTGTGGGAGGGAACGTTCTTATTTTGTTACGTTTTTTTTTCCCACCACTCTCTCTCTCTCTCTCTCTCTCTCTCTCTCTCTCTCTCTCTCTCTCTCTCTCTCTCTCTCTCTCTCTCTCTCTCTCTCTCTCTCTCTCTATCATCCGGTGAATTACATTTTGGAATGAGTTGTGGCCAGTTTAGGAGAACGAAGAAAGCAGAGGTTTTTAAGAAGGATCAACCCGGGAGGAATATATTTTCAGGACTTGAAATATCATCCTCTCACCCTTTCCCTTATTTATTTCCCTCCCCCCTTTTTTTTCTCTCTTGCTTTCCCCTCTCCCTTCCTTACCTCCCACTTCATCATCTGTCTTCCTTACACCCCCCCCCTCTCTCTCTCCTTTCTTTACCTTCCCTTTCATCCTTTCCCTCCCTGCCCCCCCCCCCCCCCTCCCTTCCACATTTTTCTAGTTTCCTTTTCTGCTGTTTTTTTTTTTCTTGCATTCTAGGTGTCAACACACTATTTTCTTCTTTTCTTCTCCCTCCATCATGCTAAAATCCACCTCGCTTTTTTCCCGTCGAGTCATGCACTCTAACGATATCGCCAAAGGACTCTAGTCATGCACAAGTCCTCAGAGGCAGACATATTCAGAGTGCATGGTGTTTATCTTGCAAGTCTCCTGAACCGATAATATATGCTATCATGACTAAACTTTCGAGAAAATATCTATAATGCACAAAAAAATCTTATTATGCATGGCAACACCGCATATGCCTTTTTAACGATTTCAATGTTTGAATTGCAGAAAGTGACATCATCAGAGCGGGCTGGGGAGGGGGAGAGGGGGGTGGGGGGGATGGGGGATGTTTGGATGCAACGTAAGCAAAAACACACTAATGCTGATATTGCAAAAAACGACTCATGAAAAGGGAAAATGAAAAGAATGTCAGTCAAAAAGGTGCAAGTTTTTTCTCCTTTTTTTTGTCCAATTTTTTCAAACTTCTCTGTTTCTTTTTTTCTGTTTTCTTTTTTTCTGCGTTTACAAGGCCGACAACTTTTTTCGGAAAACACTTGTGGATTAAAAAAAAAAAAAAAAAAAAATGCAAGCACTGTTCTTTTCAAAATGTAAAATGGACATTCATTCCAGTACAAATGAATAGATGCTGCTATTATTGGCTATATCATTTGGATAGTCAGAACTACAATTTTAAAATATAATTTAGATAGATGACTGACAACTATGACTAATCTCGTTTTACAATGACGATTGCAACAACGACAGTGATAAAAAAACAATAAAAATAGTATTGATAGTTATAAAAATATGATGGCTACATCCTCAGTAATCATAACTGAAACAAACAACAGACTGCAAAAAACTACAAAAAAGAAAAGAAAAAGAAATTGAAAAAAATATATATACATAAACGAAAGTAAGAGTTAAACACATAGAGGGTGTAACAATCGATTACCACGTTATTCAGATTTTTGTATTGCCATCAGTCCCATTATAATAATAATATTAGTAATGATAATAATAAAATTATGATAATGATATTAACAACAATAGTAATGGGAATATTAATGACAATGCTGATAATAACGATAATAATGATGTTACTGAAAACAATGATAATCATGATAACAATAATTACAAAAAGAGTAACTACAATAAAAAGATAACAATAGTAATGATGATAATTATTATAATAATAAGATTATTGATAATTATAAAAAAATTAGCAAGATCAATAACAACAGTTATAACAATGACAATTTAATAATAATGATAATGATAATAATGATAGCAATAATAATAATAATAATAATAGTAATAATTATAATAATAATGATAATAATAATAATGATAATAATAATAATAATAATAATAATAATAATGATAATAATAATAAGGATAATAATATTAATATTATTAATAATAATAATAATAATAATAATAATAATAATACAAATAATAATAAGAACTAATAATAATAATAATGATGATAATAGGGATAATAATAATATTGATAATAATGATAATAATAATAATGATAATAATATTAATAATAATGATAATAGGGATAATAATACAGATGATAATAATGATAATAATAATAATGATAATAATAGTAATAATAATGCTAATGATTATGATGAAAATAATGATAATAATAATAATAATAATGATAATAATAATAATAATTATAATAATAATAATAGTAATAATAAAATAATAATAATAATAACAATAATAATAATGATAATAATAATAGTAATAATGGCTAAATCCCAGCATCAACCTCTCCATCCCTTTCTGGGCACTTATTACTTTCCTCTCCAGTAATTTGGTTGTAGTCCATGTTTCTGATCCATAGGTCATGGCTGGGAGGACGCATTAGTTAGTGACTTTTCTTTTTAAACATAATGGCAAGAAGCCTCTTAGTATGCTACTGTGTCTGCTGAAGTCGCTCCAGCCTATACTGATGCGTCACTTTATTTCCTCTTCGCTAGATGTGTTTGTCTGTACGAATTGTCCTAGGTATATATTCTTGTCCACTGCCTCTAGTGCTTCGCCTAGTACATATATCTGTTCGAATTGAAATCTACTGTTGAACATGATCTTAGTCTTTTCTTGTTCATCCTAATTCCGACTTTCAGACTTTCTCTATTCAGATCATTTATTAGTTATTGCATTTCATTTGCAGATCCACTGAGGAGAACAATACCATCTGCAAATCTTAGATTGTCTAAGTATTCGTCTCCTATTTTGATATCCTTTCCATTCCATTCTAGCTTCTTGAATATTTCCTCAAGTCAAGCTGTAAACAGTTTGGTGAGATTGTATCGCCTGCCTAACACCTTTTAAATTGGTATTTTATCGGTTTCCGTGTGGAGTTTGATGGTTGCTGTCCCATATTCGTAAATATCTTCCAATATTTTACAATATACCTCCTCTACTCCTCCTCCTCTACTCCCTGTCTTCGAATAGCTTCCAGTACAGAGTCAAATGCCTTTACGTAATCGATGAATGTCATACACAGGGGTTTCTTATATTCGTTTATTTTTTCTCTTATTTGTTGAGCGTGAGGATGTGGTATGTTGTTGAGAATCCACTGCGGAATCCTGCCTGTTCTCTAAGCTGTTTAGAATCTAGACTTTTGTGAGCAGTTGGTAAGTAACTTATGGGTCGGTAGTTTTTTTTAGATCCTTTCTATCCTCTTTTTATGTATCAAAATAATGGTTGCATTTTCCAAGGCTTTCGGAGTTTTTCCGTTGAGAAGGTATTTCTTAAATAGACTGGCTAGTTTCATTGTTGCATTTTCTTTTGAATCTAGTATATAAGGTCTATACTAATTCCGTCTTCACCTGGTGTTTTCCCTCTCTTCATGCCTTTAAGCGCTCTTTTTATTTCTTCTGTTGTGATGTTAGGTACGTCTCTAGCTACCGCGTTCGTTTCTATCCGTGGCTATTTATTTGAGATGTATAAATCCCTGTAAAAGTCTTCCACAGCTCTTATGATTTCATGCTTATTATATATCACTTCTCCGTCTGGTTTCTTTATTGCATGCATTTGATTTCTCCATATTCTGAGTCTCCTTTTAGCTGTTTTCATGCTGGTACCAGAGATCACTGTTTCATTTATTATTTAAGTATTGCATTTCTGTACATCTTCTCTCTTCTTTTATTTTTAGTCTTTGTTAGTTCAGTTAATTCTATTTTGTCTCTGTTTGACGATACTATCATGACCCTACGTTTTCATGACCCTATATATATATATATATATATATATATATATATATATATATATATATATATATATATATACATATATATATATATATATATATATATATATATATATATATATATATATATATATACACACACACACACACACACATACTCATATATATATATATATATATATATATATATATATATATATATCTATATATAGGCACAGACACACATACACACCAACAAACACAAACACAAACACACGCAAACCCATTTTGAATGAATGAGCTAGGGGTAGAATGAGACTGGTTAATGAGGATAAAATGGGTCAGATAAAAATAAATCAAGAGTTATTATACCCTTGGTGATAGTGAGTCAGGGGACCCTTTCTGAATGTTATTTTGTAACTGACATTTCTATTATTATTGTTTATATTATAACCATTATGATTACTGTTGCTGTTGCTATCTCCACCGAATGGAGGGCGGAGGTCTAAATTCACCAAATACTTTTTAGTCATTATTATTGTTTTCAACACCACTACCATTAACCTAATTATTCTCAATATTCAAGCTTGTTTATTCAAATAATCCCTTTCATTGTTAATGATTCCTTTGACTCGTACCGAACATGAATCATGAATCATAAACAGTAAACAAGGAAAGAAATAAAGTTAAATAAATCATACAGGTTAACCCTTTCAATAGTGGTATGGTGGTGAAGGCTGCCTTTGTCACCATAGAGAGAGGGCAGGGTACAATAGGGGTAATGAAGGTGATGGGGTGGAAGGAGAAGAAAGAGGGGAAGGAGGGAGAGAAGGGGAAAGAGGTGAAGGAGGAAGGAAGAAAGTGAAAGAAGAGTAGGAGGTGCTGGAGGAGAGAAAGGAAGTGAAAGAGAAGTAGGGAATGATGAAAAAAAGAGGAAGGAAGTGAAAAATGTGAAGGAGAGGAAGGAGCAACAGAAGGAGCGGGGTAATGAAACGAATAACTTAATGAATGAATGGAAAGAAGTACAGCCACGATATGAAAAGAAATTGAACGTGACGTTTCAAGATTTCCTCTTCAGACGAAAATATTTTTCCTCGTTATTTCGTCTGAAGAGGACCTCTTGCCTCGTTCGAAACATAACGTTCATTTTTATCATATTGTAGCTATTCTTTCTCTCATCTTTGTGTAAAATTTACTGTTTTATTCATACCCATAATGAATGTTATAATGATAATAATTATGATAATAATCGTGATAACCCACTAATCATTACCTCGTCTCCTCCACGTCCTCCACCAAATTATCTTCCCCTTCCTTCTCACCAAGGCAGGAGAAGGAGCAGAAGAATGAAAAACCCAAAAAACAATTAAAAAAAAAAACAAAAAACAAGAACACAACAGCGCGAAAATACGGCCTGATAGAACGAAACCCTCGCAGGCAACCCGGCCCTTCAAGCTGGCTGACCGGGTGGGTGGGTGGGAGGGGGTGTGGTTGTGGTGGTGGTGGGGGGGGGGGGGGGGGCGAGATGATATCACGGATTTCTGAATGCGATGGTTTCTCTTTAGTGCAGGAAGGAGGGGGAGGGGGGGTAAAAAGAGGGAGGAGGAAGGAGTAAAAATAAGATGTGGGAGAAGGTTGGGGAGGGTGAGGAGGAGGGGGAGGAAGAGGGGGAGAATAGGGAGGAGGAGGAGGAGGAGGAGGAGGAAGGGGAAGAGGAGGAGGAAGGGGAAGAGGAGGAGGAGGAGGAGGAGGAAGAGGAGGAGGAAGAGGAGGAGGAAGAGGAGGAGGAGGAAGGGGAAGAGGAGGAAGAGGGAGAAAAGGAGGAGGAGGGAGAAAAGGAGGAGGAGGGAGAGGAGGAGGAGGAAGGGGGAGAGAAGGAGGAGAAGGAGGAGGAGGAGGGGAGGAGGAAGAGGGGGAGAAGGAGGAGGAGGAGGAGGACGGGGAAGAGGAAGAGGATGGGGATAAGGAGGAGGAGGAGGAGGAGGAAGGGGAAGGGGAAGAAGAGGAAGGGTGGGTGGGAGGGGTGTGGTTGTGGTGGTGGTGGTGGGGGGGGGGGGGCGAGATGATATCACGGATTTCTGAATGCGATGGTTTCTCTTTAGTGCAGGAAGGAGGGGGAGGGGGGGTAAAAAGAGGGAGGAGGAAGGAGTAAAAATAAGATGTGGGAGAAGGTTGGGGAGGGTGAGGAGGAGGGGGAGGAAGAGGGGGAGAATAGGGAGGAGGAGGAGGAGGAGGAGGAGGAAGGGGAAGAGGAGGAGGAGGAGGAGGAGGAAGAGGAGGAGGAAGAGGAGGAGGAAGAGGAGGAGGAGGAAGGGGAAGAGGACGAAGAGGGAGAAAAGGAGGAGGAGGGAGAAAAGGAGGAGGAGGGAGAGGAGGAGGAGGAAGGGGGAGAGAAGGAGGAGAAGGAGGAGGAGGAGGGGAGGGAGGAAGAGGGGGAGAAGGAGGAGGAGGAGGAGGACGGGGAAGAGGAAGAGGATGGGGATAAGGAGGAGGAGGAGGAGGAGGAAGGGGAAGGGGAAGAGGAGGAGGAGGAGGAGGAGGAGGAGGAGGAGGAGGAGGAAGGGAAGGAAGAGGAAGAGGAGGAGAAGAGGGAGGAGGAGGAGGAGGAAGGGGAGGAAGGGGAAGACGAGGAGGAGGGGGGGAAGGAGGAAAAGGAGGAGGAGGAGGAAGGGAAGGAGGAAGGGGAAAAGGAGGAGGAGGGGATGAAGGAGGAGCAGGAGGAAGAGGAGGAGGAGGAGGAGGAGGAAGAAGGGAAGGAAGAGGAAGAGTAGGAGTAGAGGGAGGAGGAGGAGGAGGAGGAGGAAGGGGAAGAAGAAGAGGAGGAGTAGGGGGGGAGAAGGAGGAGGAGGAGGCGGAAGGGGAAGAAGGGGAAGAGGAGGAGGAGGCGGAAGGGAAGGTGGAAAGGGAAGAGGAGGAGGAGGGGATGAAGGAGGATGAGGAGGAGGAGAAAGGGGAAGAGGAGGAGGAGAAGGAGGAGGGGAGGAGGAAGAGGGGGAGAAGGAGGAGGAGAAGGAGGAGGAGGAGGAGGAGGAAGGGGAGGAGGAAGGGGAAGCAGAGGAGGAGGGGGAGAAAGAGGAGGGGGTGGAGGAGGAGGAAGGAGAAGAGGAGGAGGAGAAGGAGGAGGAAGGGGAAGAGGAGGAAGAGGGGGAGGAGGGGGAAGAGGGGGAAGAAGGGAATAGGAGGAGGAGGGAGGAGGAGGGGGAGAAAGAGGAGGGGATGGAGGAGGAGGAAGGAGAAGAGGAGGAGGAGAAGGAGGAGGAAGGGGAAGAGGAGGAAGAGGGGGTGGAGGGGGAAGAGGGGGAAGAAGGGAATAGGAGGAGGAGGGGAGGAGGAGGAGGAGGAGGAGGAGGAGGAGGAAGGGGGGGGGAGGGAGGGAAGATGATGATGATGATGATGAGGAGGAGGGGGAGGAAGAGAAAGAAGAGGAGAAGCGGAAGAAGGAGGAGGAAGAGGAGGAGGAGGAGGAGGAGGTGGAGGAGGAGGAAGGGGAGGAAGGGGAGGAAGGGAAATAGGAAGAGGAGGGGGAGAAGAAGGAGGAGGAGGAGGAGGAGGAGGAAGAGGGAGGAAGAGGATGAGGAGGAGACGGAGGAGGAGGAGGAACGGGAAGAGGAGGAGGAGGAGGAGGAGGAGGAGGAGGAGGAAGAGAAAGGGGAAGAGGAGGAGGAGGGAGAAAAGGAGGAGGATGGAGAAAAGGAGGAGGAGGGAGAGGAGGAGGAGGAAGGGGGAGAGGAGGAGGAGAAGGAGGAGGAGGAGGACGGGGAAGAGGAGGAGGAGGGGGGAAAGGAGGAGGAGGAAGAGGAGGAGGAGGAGGAAGGGGAAGGGGAAGAGGAGGAGGAGGAGGAGGAGGAGGAGGAGGAATGGAAGGAAGAGGAAGAGGAGGAGGAGAAGGAGCAAGAAGAGGAAGGGGAAAAGGGGGAAGAGGAGGAGGAGGGGGAGAAGGAGGAAGAGGAGAAGGAGGAGGAAGGGAAGGAGGAAGGGGAAAATGAGGAGGAGGGGATGAAGGAGGTGCAGGAGGAGGAGGAAGGGGAAGAGGAGGAAGGGGGGGGGGGGGTAGGAGGAGGAGGAGGAGGAGGAGGAGGAGGATGAAGGGGAAGAGGAAGAGGAGTAGGGGGGGAGAAGGAGGAGGAGGAGGAGGAAGGGGAGGAAGAGGAAGAGGAGTAGGAAGGGGAGAAGGAGGAGGAGGAGGAGGAGGAAGGGGAAGAGGAGGAGGAGAAGGAGGAGGAGGAGGGGAGGAGGAAGAAGGGGTGAAGGAGGAGGAGGAGGAGGAGGAAGGGGAGGAGGAAGGGGAAGCAGAGGCGGAGGGGGAGAAGGAGGAAGGGGTGGAGGAGGAGGAAGGAGAAGAGGAGAAGGAGAAGGAGGAGGAAGGGGAAGAGGAGGGAGAGGGGGAGGAGGGGGAAGAGGGGGAAGAAGGGAAGTGGAGGAGGAGGGGAGGAGGAGGAGGAGGAGGAGGAAGGGAGGAGGAAGGGAAGATGATGATAATGAGGAGGAGGAGAAGGGGAGAGGAGGGGGAGGAAGAGAAAAAAGAGAAGAAGCGGAAGAAGGAGGAGGAAGAAGAGGAGGAGGAGAGGGAGGAGGAGGAGGAGGTGGAGGAGGAAGAAGGGGAGGAAGGGAAAGAGGAGGAGGGGGAGAAGAAGGAGGAGGAGGAGGAGGAGGAGGAGGAGGAAGAGGGAGGATGAGGAGGAGGAGGAGGAGGAGAAGGAGGAGGAGGAAGAGGAGGAGGAGGAGGAGGAGGAAGGGGAGGAAGGGGAGGAAGGGGAGGAAGGGGAGGAAGGAAAAGAGGAGGAGGAGGGGGAGAAGAAGGAGGAGGAGGGGGAGAAGAAAGAGGAGGAGGAGGAGGAGGAGGAAGAGGGAGGAGGAGGAGGAGGAGGAGGAGGAGGAGAAGGAGGAGGAGGAAGAGGAAGAGGAGGAGGAGGAGGAAGGGGAGGAGGGGGAGGAGGAGGAGGAGGAGGAAGAAGAAAGGGAAGAGCAGGAGGAGGAGGGGAAGGAGGAGGAGGAGGAGGGGAAGGAGGAGGAAGAAAAGGAGTTGTATGAGAAGATGGAGATGGGAATAGTAGTGGTGGTGGTGAAGAGGAAAAAGAAAAAGAAAAGGAGTTGTTGGAAGAAGAGAAAAAAGAGGGAGAAGAGGGAAGTGAAAACGAAATGTGGGAGGGAGGTGTAAGAGAAGGAGGTGCAGGAGGATGGCGATAATGGTGAGGAGGTAGTGGTGCAGGAGAAGGAGGAGGTAGAGGAAAAGGGAGAGGTGGAGGAAGTAGAGGAAGAGGAGGAGTAGGAGTATTAGTAGTAGTAGTAGGAGGAGGAGGAGGAGGGGTAAGAGGTGGAGGACGAGGAAGGGGAGGAGGAAAAGGGGAAGGAGGAAGAGGATTCGGAGGAGGAGGAGGAGGAGGAGACAGACGGAGGAGAAGAAGGAGGAGGAGGAGTAACAGATAAAGGGAAGAGAAGAAGAAGGGGATGAAGGAGCAGACTGAGGGGAGGGGGGGGGGGAAGGAGAAGGAGGAGAATGAGGAGGAGAAGCAGACATGGGGGGGGGGGGGGGGAGGAGAAGGACGTGGGGATGACGAAGCGAGATCCTCCGACTCTGACCTTTTTTTTCTTAATGTTTATAAATAATTCTGATGCAGCATCTTCCTTAATGCAAAAAGTCCACGATCTATACAAAACTCCAAAAACCATTTAATGAACATCACATATCTAATGTTCTCTAACCGCGGATAACAATAATAAACGAAAATATCCCCAAGCCACCTGACAAAAGGAAGAAAACAAGTGGGCATCGGGTAATTGTCGACCACCATTAATGCTTTTCTTGAGGTGTCATGGCGGGCTCTTTTGTAGCAAGCTGTAATTATTAATCGAGGCTAAAGCAGTGATTCAGGTGGAACAGATAAGGCTACACTTGATTTCAAAGGAACCGATTCATACAAGGCGATGGGGGGAGGGGAGGAGGAGGGAGAGGAGGAGAGGGGTCTTTCTAGGACATGCTTCGAGATATCACGGTCTTATCTCTATCGATTTCACCTTCTCTGTCTGTCTGTCTTTCTCTCTCTCTCTCTCTCTCTTTTTATACTATTTTCTCTTTCTCTCTCTCTCTCTCTCTCTCAGTTTCTTTATCTATCCATCTACCTCATTTTCCGCTTCCTTCTCCTTCCCCCTCTATCTCCGCATCTCTCCTCATCTCTTCCTCATTCTGACGTCTGTTCGCTCTTTATATGTTCTTTATAACGATTCTCCACAAAAGTAGGGGAGAAAGCAGGAGAACCCCACCCTCCCTCACAAAAAGAAAAAAAGAAAAGAAAAAAAAACGATAAAAAAGAAAAATATTAGCCATTATTGCTTTGTCTTCCAACCGTTTCACGCAAGACCTGTTAGTAGGGTGTGAGTGACTCCGCCCCAGATTTCTTCATCTTCTTCTTCTTCTTCTTTCTTCTACAGATTCGGAATATTTTTTTTCTTTTCTTATTGTTGTTGTTACCATTTGTTGTTTATTTCTACGATTATCATTATCATTATTATAGTTATTATTGTTATTAGTGATATATAATCATTA
>NC_061834.1:26299942-26304942 GCF_019202785.1 Penaeus chinensis | reverse complement strand
ATTCATCAATGCTATATGTAGGATATATGTACTGCACAGACTACGTTTGGTGTTACCATTGTTGGTTAAATATGATTATTATTTCTAAAAATTATATATTTTCAGACGGTAATTTTTATTCAAGTTAATTTATTTTTTCTTCAGTCATAATCTGTACTGATAGGATATGTTCCTCATGTTTATTTTGAGAATGCAATCCATGCATTTATTCATACACACGATTCCTTCCCTTCACGAGTTATTATTTTTATTTAAGAAATGCATTACATTTGTTTGTGTCCAGTCATTAACAGCATATGTTATCTACACGTGGAATATGCTCACGTCAAACAGCAACCACTTTCCTTACGATTATAGGACATAACGGAAGTGAATTTGTAGTCATCTGTTGTAGCATACTTAACTACATAAGGATATTATCATTCCAACGTAAAGGGCATCTTGAATTTACGTAGTCTATGGAAGGTTAGTATGTAGGTTATGGTAGCACTAGAGTGGGCGGGGGTTAGCGGGTGCAATGTACTCGACTCATGACGTCATAAACCATGTTCGTCCTTTGCATTCACCTTCCACCTCCTTAGTGCGGCGAACGCGTATGCCCCGTGTCTTCTATTTTCGAAAAAGCAAGGAAATTTAAATGGTTGAGAAAGATATAGTGATATTTTCGACTTTTATAATAATTTCCTATCGGATACCTTTTTCGTGATCGGAGTTTATATCGCCGAATAGAAAATATAAGCAATATAGAGACAAAAGATGCAGAAACAAAAGAAACGTTGTTTTGTCTCTTTCTATTCAGTCTTACTCGACCGCGCGCTTTCTTTTGCCGATTTGCCGAAAAAAAAAAAAAAAAAAACGCATGACAAATCAGTTTCTCCGTTCGGTAACCACGTAACCAAGTTTATAGTGTGAAACGCTCGCTGAACCTTTTCACTTAATATGGTTTTAAGATCTTTTTCACATCGTTTTTGAACTCTCCCTATTTCATTATGTTTTATATTAATTACTCTTGTTTAAAAATGGCAATGTCCTTTCCTCCGTTTAAGTACTTTCCCGGTGCCGATTCGTAGTGTGGAAGTGCAAGCTAATGTTTTATTTTCATTTAGAAACTACTGTTTCAGCTTGTATCAATGTTCATATTATGCACATTCAAGATGCAAAAATTGGGATAAGCGATTACTTTCCTGGTGGTTGCTTTAGCATTTTTTGTTATTTAATTTTTCATTAATTATAACTACTTTTAATATTCTGTCTTATTCTTATTCATTGTGATACCAATTTCTACTTAAAAATCGTCGCTTGTACGACAGTTTCTTATTTGTCCCAAGATTCACGCCTTCACCTATAACCAATTTTCTTTATCTCCCGCAAGATCATCTTCACTTCACCACGTGTTGTTGCTCACCCTCAAGTTCATTTCACCTATTCCCCCATTCATCATCTCTTCCTTCCCTCCCCATTCGTAGCCGCCGTAACAGACGTCATCTCGTTCCCCTTGCAGATGCGTCGTTTGCAGTTCCTAGGCTTGTGTCTGGCGGTCGTGGCCTTCGGGGTCCGCGCCGAGAATGTCGCCGAGGAGGTGGAGGTGGACCATGTGGAGGTCCTCGAGGAGTTGAGCGACGACGAGAGGATCAACCTCGGCAAGATGTTTGGAGAACTTTTCGAGAGTGAGTTGGTCCTGCTTTGCGCCGCGTCAGGAATGCTAGTAGATTGGCTTCAGGTCGATTTTTCTCCTTAACTCTTTATTTTTTTGCTATTGGTGTTTTGTGAACGAATAGGTCAGGGCGCACGTATAAGAACTTTAAATCTCGCTAGGATGCTTTTTCTGGGGGAGTATTTAAATAAACCCTGCAGGAGGGTCGTCCTCTTTAAGAGTTACGATTCATAAAGGGAAACCAGAACATTTAGCTCGGGCGGAGGCGGAAGTGCGGCTCGTACGACCTCTGTTTTGATGGGACATTCAGAGCTTTCTTTCTATCATAAATCCCGCCTGCATTATTTTCTTTCTTTTTCTTAACTCTAGTAAGAACTTCAGAAATAACAAAAAAAGAAGAAAAAAGTAAATCTGTGATTCCCTGATTGTCTGTCGTGTGCTTATATGGATCGAATGATTAATGTTTATTATACTCTCTACGTAATCCTGCAATGGCAATGTCGACTGAAGCGCTATTAAGTAACCTTTTCTATTTAACTTAGATGATAACTGTCACCGCTATCACAGCTACGACAAGCACTGTAGTCACAAAAATTTAGTTTAGATTTAGTTTAGATCTGAATCCTCAAGTCTTTGAATTCTGACCACGTCTACTGATCCTGATGTTTCAAACGCTTGTCCCCGTTATATTGCTCTTTATGTATACGCTGACCCTGTTCTTAAAGCCCATTCATGTCTTTACATTCTGATGTGGATGCCGAACACGCCACATCACTAGGGCGACCTCTGTCAACTGTACATTTAGTCTCGCTATTTTTCGCAAGACTAAATGGCGTTCTTGACAATAGCCCTACGATCATTGTCAGTGAGTCAGCAGGAAAACCAAGTTAATTTATAATTTTTCTTCAATATTCCTAGAGAAAGAGAAAAAGAATCACGTATTTTCCGACCATTATCATGAATAAAGTGGCCACCTAATTAAACAGATTTAAAAGAAAATATTTGATCTACTCATATTTCTTCATCGCACGGAAACAACGGTCACCGGTCACGAGGTCAGGAAAAAGAAAGAAAGAAAGAAAGAAAGAAAGAAAGAAAGAAAGAAAAAAAAAACAGAAGAAGCACGCAAGTCTGGGCTGGGAGGGATTTGGGGGGGGGGGGGGATTACTTCTTATTCTTCCTTTTCTTTCACATTTGTGTTTCTTTTTAGCATTCCAGTTAGTCCTATTCGCTCCTGTAACCATAATTTTGATAAATATTTTTTTTTGTTTTTTCTTTTCAGTCGACGAGAATGAAGATGTCCCGCATACTGCAGGTAAGAACTTCCTTGTTTATTGTCAGTTTTTTCTTAATGTATATAAAGTAGCATGTCGTTGCTGATATGTGATTTCGTACTGTTTTCTTTAATGTTAGCTTTGATTAGGTATTGATGCTCATATCTTTTCCCCTATAGATGCTGTCGAAGGCTCAAACCGAGAGGATCGTATGTATTTCACTAGTGTGTTTGTTTTTTATAGGTTGATATCTTGTGAATTCATTATTGATATTTTAAAATCCTTCCTTCCATCTGTCTGCCTTTCTCTCATTTTCTGCCTTTCGTACAGAACCATAGTCATATCTGATACCCCTTATTCTCTGATCGTCTTCCCTCTCATTCCGTCCCTCTCTCCGTCCTTCTCTTCCATTCCCTTATCTCAAATTATCGTCTTCGCCCTCTCTCACCTTCCCTTCTCTAACATTCCTCCATCTCCCCCCCTCTGATCACCTTCCCCCTCCTCGCAGGCGCTCGTGACGTGGGCACCGAGAAGACCAAGAGCGACCCAAAGGACCTCTCTCGCTTCAACAACTTCATCGACACCTTCTTTAGACGCCTCAACTCCTACTCCAGAACCCGCTTCGACCCCCTCGGTTTCGCCATCGCCAAGAAGAGCGGCAGCGGCAAGGCCAAGAAGTGAGCAGCTTTATTTCTATCTGTTTCGCGTTTTATAGGCTGGCTGCTACCTGTCTTTTCCTTTCCTCCGCCGACTTTCTTTAACGGTTTGCATTTCTCTTTCTCCCGCAGCAAGAAGGCCGGAAAGGGAGACAAGGAGAAGAAAGACAAGAAGAAGGGCAATAAGAAGGGTAATAAGAAGGCCCAAAAGAAGAGCAGCCGCCACCCGAAGGACCTGAGCCTCGATGAGGAGGAAGAAGTAGAGAACCGCGAAAAGAGGGAGGTTGAGCTCGTCGCCCTTGATATCGCAGAGGAAGAGGTCGCCTTCGAAAATGAAGAGGAAGAAGAGGTATTGTTTTACCCTTTGCCGCCAGATATCTTTATCTCAGGATTTGCTAATGTTTCTTAATAATTGTGTATTTGAGGGGAAGCGTGCGGAATGCATTCATATACACTTGATACCAGATTGTAGCTAACAAAACATATTTCTAAAGGACTCCCTGGAACGCACGAAGCGCGACACCATGGAAGAGCCCGCAGAGGAGGAAGAAGCCGTCGCAAGGAAGGGGAGACCCGCCGGTGGTGCCAAGAAAGGCAACAAGAACAAGAGCGCTAAGAAGAACTCTAAGAGCAAGAAGGGAAAGAAGGGCAAGAAGAAGGGAGGAAAGAAGAAGAGCGGAAAGAAGGGAGGGAACAAGAAGGGCAGGAAGTCCCCCAAGGCCCGCACCACCCGTGCCTTCGTAACCGGCCTGGGCACTCTCGTCCGCAACGGTGATGTCCTCGTCCGTGACAGCGAGAACAGCAAGCTGATCAAGGCCGACTTCCTCATGGGACCCGTCGACCTCAAGGTGTCTAGGAAGGTAAGGAAGGAGAGCGATGTTTTGCCTTCGTCAGCAATCCCTTTGTGGCTGCTGAGTCAATCTGCAATTCGTGTCTTTTGACAAAAAGATAAAAATATCCATATAGAGAGCAATCAAAGCGTGTTTGAAACATACATAATCATTCCGTATATATAACCATACTTCTGTCGCAGTACGGCGACGGAAAGGACGCTGTGGTCCGCAACGCTCGCGCCACCTCGCCTCAGCTGGAGGGAAAGATCACCATCAAGCTTTCCCCCAAAGGCAGGGCCAAGGTCTCTGCCTTCACGGTCAAGAAGCCTGCCATCGTCAAGGTAATTCCCAAGAATACTTTTCACTCATACTTAATAGACAAATATTGGCACTTTCTGTCAATAAAGTGGTTTTGTAATTTGAGCAGGCAGAGACGACACGGTTTTCGTAAAACTTTTTTCTTCCCTCTTCAGGTCGACGGCTCTCTGTCAAAGAGTGAGAGGGACAGCTCCAACAATAACTTCTTGGAGAACTCCATCGGAAAGTTCGCCCCCTACGCCGCGCAGAAGCTCAAGCTCGCCGG
>NC_061834.1:26282442-26289942 GCF_019202785.1 Penaeus chinensis | reverse complement strand
GGAAATATAACCGAAGCATGAACCGGAATTCGTGGGAAAGGTTCCGAATGCCACGTTCGTTCACTTTCATCATGGCGAGCTCACAGGAAGGTAACCCTGTAGGTGGGTTGTGCAATGGTTGCGATACCGACTATTTCCAAATTACTCATGATTTTTTACATGATGATGCAAGGGCAAAAGCATTTCTCCGTCGCCATGGAGTCTTGCCGACGTCTGTGGAGTGCACTCACTGCAAGCTACCATGCAAACTCCGGGAAGACCGGCCGATTTGGTACTGCGGTAGGTGGACAAAAGTCAGCAAAACTAAACGGCGGCGGCAGTGCTCTTATAGGTATGATATGTAAATGATATATTAACTACTAATAACTTTCGTATATTGTTCTATGATATAATACTAACCAATAACATAAAACAAAATAATAATAATTCCGGACGGAACTGCACTTTAAATATTTTCTAGTGTCGGGGACTATAAGGGTACGTTTCTCGATAATTCGAGATTTTCGCCGTGGAAGCTGCTTTTGTTCACCAATCAGTTCCTTCACCAGAAAGAAGCAAACACCCATCGGCGGGCCAGGGGTGGAAGTCGAGATTGACGAAACCTTGTTGGTGAGGCGGAAGTATCACAGGGGGAGGATGCTTCGTCAGGTATGGGTCTTTGGTGGGATTGAGCGGCAGTCCAAAAAGTTGTCTGTGGTGCCCTTGGTAGATATTGAGGAACAGGACAGAACCGCCGCTACATTAATACCACTTATCCAGCGGTACATCCGGGAAGGAAGTATTATTTATAGCGACGGTTGGGGCGCAGACAGCACGCTTCAGGATCTTGGTTATGCTCACTATGTGATCAACCATAGCGAGAATTTTGTTGACCCCGACAACGCCAAGATCCACACGCAGACGATCGAGCGTCTGTGGAGGGAAGTCAAGGGTTGGGTGAAGCGTTCTGGCATGCGTCCACAGTACTTTCACCAGTACTTAGCCAGATACCTGTTCCTGCGTAACCACACCAAAACCCGCTTCCACGACTTCTTCATTTTGGTAATTATCAATCATTTTGTTTTAATAAAAATCAATAGTTTGCGTATTAAACATATGAAATACACTGTATGTAAAATATTTTATAATATATTTTACCGTATAATAACTATTTTCAGGCTGGCCGGCTATATCCGCCTCAGTCGGAGTGTGGTCGCCACCACCGTACCCCAATTCCTATCGATGACGATGATTGGGAGGACTCCGACGACCCAGACGAAGCCAGGCCAGGCCCTTCAGGATACCGCCCACCAGCCGGGGACGCCGAGAGGCAGACCGTCACTTCGTAGTCGGTACTGCAACACGGTCTTGCACAACCGCCATGAAGGTAATGAATATATCAAATGTTCACAAACGCTGTTCTGTGACGGTAGAGAGGAAACGTGCAATTTGAACCGTGCATTTAGTTATAATATAATATCAGCTTGTGAAAGCCAAATACGAAAACTGTTAATCAAGGTAACCGGTCCATACACCATTTGGCGTCACGTTGCGATGTCAATAGAAAAAGTAATCGTTTGAAATGTGGTTGGTATGAATATTAGAAAATTTCGCCCCATATTATATGGAATCGAAGAAGGAAAGTGTTATAAAACTCGATAGTGTTCGTTAGCGAGTGTTTTTGTATTTATTTTAAAACGTAAAAAAATAATCCCTCTGGGATTTCATCGTGCAAGTGTATAATGTGGCCGAAAGCATCCGAAAAAAATATATAGTAAGTGCATAATGTTTGAAATCCATTGTACGATATGGAATATATAAAATCCCGTATATTTGTTTAGTTTAGTTTAGTCCTTTATTTACCACCCTGGCTAACTGCACAGGCGTGGGCAAGCTGTGGTACATTTAATGCATGGTAATAACATTACATAGTTTTACATTTGAATTTTAGCCTATAACATTGCTATGAGTACTTTTATCAGTTTAAGGAAAGGAACAATTGCACAGTCCTTTATCCACTCATCTGCCACGCCGGCATATAGCTTGGGCGTAGGAAAGCATTAAAACATTTTATATTCGGTTATGTGATACTACATTCCAAATTTAGGATACAACATAAGTATATCTTCTAGGGCATCAGATGATAAGAAGTAGTTACATAGTTCTCCGTACCTCATGCTAGGTGGCCTGAAAGGCTGTATCACATGGCACTCTGAGATATAATGTACAAGTGTTCGCTTATATTCTTCATTACACAGTTTACACTTAGTTTCTTCGACATTACAAATTGTACTGACCTGCCAATACAATCTATATCCAAGCCTGATTCTTGCAGTCACAACATCACACTGTCTTGTTCTTGTTTTATATAAACCATAGATGAAGGAATCTTGCCTAAACCGGTCATAGTGCTTTATGCTACAGCTTTCAGGGCGCTGAGAATTAATCAACTCAGTCAAGTTCTCTCTGAAGGAGGCTTTAATGATGTAGAAAATCCTAGAAAGAGGTATCCCAAGATCTATGTCCACACTTTGTTTGTCACATGCTGACTTTGCTAGGCGATCAGCATGATCATGCCTAGGGATTCCAAAATGCGATGGAATCCACACAAAACGTATATTATGGCCTCGTTCTTTTGCACGATACACGTTTATCCTGATGTCATTTGCAATATTTCCCGCGCCTTTGTCTAGAGTGTTCAGAGCCTGGAGAGCACTCTGTGAATCACAGAAAATGACCCCTGAGCCTTGATTCAATAGAAATTCGGTGGCCATGAGTATTCCTGCCAACTCGGTTTGCATAGTGCTAGCCCAGTCATGAACCCTCCTACAATCCTGGTGCTGCAAAATATTGTTTTTATATACAACAAAAGCGCATCCTGCTCTACTCCCAGACTGCAAGGATCCGTCAGTGTAGCATTCATATGCATTGGAAAGAGTTTCTAGATGCTCATATATAATTGCAAGTGCATACTGCTTATGTATAGCAGGGGGGACACTGTCTTTTTTGGGGGCAGTCGTATAATATACACTTAGGTCCGACATTTTCCACGGTGGTACAGAACGTCCATGTAGGGTCTTAGTTATGGGAATGTTCAGCTGAGCTAAGTGTTTACACGTCACTTGTAACCATGGATTTGAGTATGAATCGGTGTTGTTATTCAAAGTTAGCTCTTCTATTCTGTGTTTTAGTTGTCTTTGGAACTCTGTACAATGGAGGGGTTCTCTAATTGATTTGACACTAAATGTGGTATTTATGTATAACATTCTTTCATAAACAGAAGGCAAATTAAGTTCTGTTCTCATATTCACAATCCTTGTTGTTCTAGGGGCACCAAGAATGATCCTCATGACTAGTCAACTCTGATTCCTTGAACAATACTAGGTGCAACGCATGGTAATCTATGACCGACCTTATGTATGACAAGTAAAATATTCTCGCAATATTGACATTAATACCATGGTCTTTGCCGACAAGTGTCTTAAGTGGCTTCAGCCGCTCCCACAGCCTTTTCTTCAAGTTTCTAATGAACTCTGAATCATTAACAATCACCCCAAGGTATTTGTATTGATGGCAGAGATCTAGCTCAACGTCATTTATATGAAACCTTGGCAGAGGGATTGTTTGTGGGTTAAGTTCCTTTGTTTTTTCAGATGAAATTATCAAGCCACACTCAGTAGCCCTTGCAGAAAGTATATCTAGAATCTCTTGCATTCTCTCCTCGGATGAGGATTTAATACAAATGTCATCGGCATAGCAAATAATGGAGTCATTGCCTGCAAGTGGTATATCGCCCAGTAATCTATGCATTAGGATATTAAATAGCATGGGACTAAGTACGCCTCCCTGAGGTGTGGCGAGTTCAAATACTTTTGTATGAGTACTCTTAATGCCCCTGAAGAGAACCTGAGCCGATCAATTCGACAGATACATTTGAATCCATGTTAACAGTTTTCCCTGAATACCAAAGTTAGCTAGTTGCTCAAGGATAATTTCCTTGTTTGCAATATCAAAAGCAGATTTAAGATCAAGAAATACGGTTTGCATGCCTGGGTTTGAGTTTGTTAAGTACTCTGCAAAACAGTGCTGACTGCTACCCCCTGGGAGAAATCCAAACAGTCTGGGGGATAACTTAGCATTTATGCGATACATGAGCCTGTTCAGAATTATTCTCTCAAGTACTTTGCACAGACAGGAGGTCAAGGAAATGGGTCTGTATTTATCAGTATTGGGTTTGGGTATAGGAATGATTAAGCTTTTAGTCCAGGAGCTTGGGAGGATTCCTTGTGATAGGCTGAGTCTATACAGATGTAAAAGTGGGTTGCCTGGTACCTGAACAATGTGGCGAAGGACGCTGTAAGTAATGCCGTCCTCGCCAGGGGCGGTTGCCTTACCTTTCAGAAGGGCATTGCTCAGTTCCCACTCGGTTATTTCGACAAAGTCGGAGGGGTCAATAGCAGCACATGCTATTGCTATATTGAAATTTCTATCTATTTTCGACTTGTTGAACTGATTTTTTATCCCTCATGGAATTGAGTGTACTTGAGAATTTCCTGCCCACTGCTCTAGCAGCATATTAGCCTGTTCCTGTGGACTGTGGAACTACGGTGTTGTGAGGGCTTTACCTGTCAGTCCATTAATTTTTCTCCATACGTCAGCTATAGAAGTTTGACTATTGATACTTTGGAGAAATTGTTCCCAGTATTTACTACGAATCTGAGTTTTTTAATCTCTGAATTCCTTGGTGGCTTTCAGAAACTGCAGGATTATCTGTCGTCTTATTATCTTTATAACAATTAGCAAGCTCCTGAACCCGTATATATTCCTTTGCCAGAATTGGGTCATTGATCCACCTCGGTGCATGGGAGGTCTGGGGCCTCTTTTTCTTTGAGAGTTTTCTTGAACAGACCCATGTGTCATAGTAGTCAGTGACAACTCAACAGCTGTTACTTCATAGGTGTTATACCAGTCATAGACCCGTGCCTTGAAGTGATGCTCCAGGCCCGGTGGGATAATTATTCGGAGCCTAGGTGATCTAGTGGCTGAATTGCTGTCTACAGTATAATCTGTTCGTATTGCAAAGTGGTCACTAACTAACTCTCGCACCAGTGAAGTACAGACATTACCATGAACTAAAATTTTGCCAAATACATAGTCTAATCTGCCACCTCCCAAATGAGTCTCTGCTTCTGTGTCATATACTGTCAGTGATCTACTATTGATAAAATGTTTGAATTCTTCCCCATTACTATTACGTTGGTTGTCTCCAAAGTGTGGATGCCTTGCATTGAAGTCGCCCATACATAACGTGCTTTGGTTGTGAAAATTGTGGAGAGAACTAGCCAAAAAATTGGAGTATCTGGCATATACATTATACAGTGAAAAATAGCCAGTGGCAGTCTGAATTTTTAAATGATGAAATTGAACATCAGTGTTCTCGGATTTTTGAACTAATTTATGTGGCAGTGTTACCTTCACATATGTCAATAATCCAGTCATGGCTGTATTCACATATGAATAATATCCCTGAATTGCAGGTGCTATTTTCATCTTAGCAGCAGCAGCAAAAGGTTCTTGCACGCAAATAACATCAGTATTATATTTACGGATATAAAACTCTAGGTCATTCAGCCTAGGCTTTATACTACGCATATTCCATGATATAAATTTGATTGTCCGTTTATCCATAAGTGAGTAGTGCTCTATTAGGCAATCTGTACCTCATGCTGTTATATCCTCTAATATTACAAATTATAGATTCACATAAACATATAGCTTTATGATTGTGGATTTCATTGCAGATGGTAGTCTTAAACATAAAAGTACTTTTAACCATTTCAAACATTTGATCTTAGCTTTGTTCCACTTCTCAGCACAGTCCCTAGGGTTGCTGTGCTAGGTGCACCTGGGGGGCTGGTTGCGTCACTGGACCCGATGTCACAGGGATCCTGATATTGTTCGTGGCGGCTGTCAGCGCTGACACGCCCACGCTGGTTATCAGCACTGGCGGTCTGACATCGGTTCTCCTCGTTCGTTTTTTTAGCACTAATGGTAACACGAGTATCACGGCACTGACAATCACTTTTATTTTTTTCCATTTCATTAATTAAGTTATTGTTTTGTTCTTTCAGAACTTTTATTTCCTTTAAAAGTTCAAGCACTTTTATGTCGCCTTGGTCAGCTGGCGTGACGTCACTTCTGTCACATGGTTGTGCGGGGGATTCCTCCGCCTGGCCTGCGGTCATCCCTGCCTGAGGGTGAGGGACGGCTGCCTCGGCTGGCTCCCGGGGAGGGAGGGGGGGCGTGGTCTTTAATTCAGAGAGTAAGGCAGCTTTGACGCCCGAGTCACCCTCTGTGAGGATCAACAGTATCTTGTTCACCTCCTCCGCCAGTTGCGCAACCGTTTCGCGTAGTTCGGCGTCCTCTGCACCCCCACTCGCCGGCAGCTGCGGTTGGTGACGTCACACAGGGCACGGGCTGGCGCTTCCCCGGCACCCTGTCCGCTGGTTGGGTTGGGAGGGTCGCGCTGCTCACTCGCGGTCGGTGCTGGGACCACAGGGGGTGGGGGGGGGGGAGGGGCCAGGGCATGGAGGCCCGTGCACCCCCAGTGCCAGGCAGTCACACCTGTCATCCTATACCGAAATTTGGGTTTGGTTCCCGTAGAGTTTCCGAAAGTTGGCGCGTTTGTTCGTAGAATTTCATCAACCGACTTTAAGCGTTTTTTGTGCTTGTTTTATACATTTCTGTTCTCAATTACTCTTATATCAGTCTGTTTTACCCCGTATTTTCAATGATCTACTTCGTGCCCTCCCCTGCTATCGGGTCTTATCAAATCACATCAAGATTTTCGGCTGGAGAATGCGACGCAGATTATCATCAGATTCGTTCTCATCACACGAGAACAAATCTGATGATATAAATATTGTCAGGGAAGACCCGATTGTCATATTCGGAAAATTAACCCATATACATATGTATATATGTGTGTGTGTGTGTGTGTGTGTGTGTGTGTGTGTGTGTGTGTGTGTGTGTTTATATGTATATATATGTACATATATATATGTATACATATGTATATATATGTACACACACACACACACACACACACACACACATATATATATATATATGCATATGTATATACATATATATATATATATATATAAATATGTGTGTGTGTGTGTAGTGTGTGTGAGTGTGTGTGTGTATGTGTGTGTGTGTGTGTGTGTGTGTGTGTGTGTGTGTGTGTGTGTGTGTGTGTGTGTATGTGTGTGTGTTTATGTTTTGCCATTCACACACACACACACACACACACACACACACACACACACACACACACACACACACACACACACACACACACACACACACACACACACACACACACACACACTTTAGTAAAGTATGAGTTACCTCACGACTTAATTTTCTGTGTTACCATGATTTAGAAAACGAATCGTATGGCTAACTATAAGAAATCTCTCTCTCTCTCTCTCTCTCTCTCTCTCTCTCTCTCTCTCT
>NC_061834.1:26252442-26257442 GCF_019202785.1 Penaeus chinensis | reverse complement strand
CATGATAAACAGGAGTCAGTGTTCACTAGTTTCATCCCTGTTGCAGATCAGTTCATTGAGGCCAGTTACTAGTGCGCTGGCAAGCTGGGTTAAGCCTGGCCTATTAGGAATACTGAAAGATGTGTGCTATATAAGGGAAAATGTTGGGCCTCATAATAATAGGTTTGCAAGACTTCATTGTTCCTGGAAATTAAGGAGAATGAGAACATGGTATTTATACAGTATTCATATTTATTAACATTATTCCTCATGTTCAATTTTAAGTATGTTAGTTTTGTTTAACACTTGCAACATTTCGATCATCATGGAATTATGGGAAAAAGAAAAACAGCTAGATTGTCATGCATCTCATTAAACATCCTTCATGAAAAGACTAGTTACGAGCACAGTTCATATCTAAAATGTGGGTTGCCAATTGACGTGGCTGGTGTTAATGGAGTATGTTTAATTCTTGGTTTAATTTTTCAGACACAGAAGGTTACTGAATAAGAAGATAACATATGAGTAACTTATATTTTATTTATAAGTGAAACTTGATGCACAATAGAAAGCAAAATAAGCAATCACTGCATTAATCTAGTGGGACATGGAGCTACTGTCCTGTGCAGTGAAAAACAAGAAATGTGATTTAGCCCTGTCTGACATCACACATAAACACAAAGATCATGATACTACGCTAGAAAGAACTGTAGTTAAGGTGATTTCATAAAAGTGAAAGAGATAATATTATTGGTATAAATATACAATTTAAGCTACAAAACGGTAATCGATTGCCTTGGCACAAATTTTTGAGGAAGTTTAATATAAATTTTCTTTCAACAACTCTGGTAGGCTTAAGTTTAAAACTTATATCATGCCAATTAAACAATACAAAAGTTGCAAGTATTTGTTACAAACATATTCATATTTCAAAATAGCTTCACGTATGGTGGCAACAATAGCAAATGAAATAAAAAGCGCATCGAAGGCTTGACGATCCCAGGAGGTGTTGGGCCCCCTCGTTTAGCTGAAAAAACAAGAACGCTACTCTATCATACAAATCAGGCCAGCGAAACACGCTCTTACTTTGAACTTATACCAAAAGGAGTAAAACTTCAATTTTGTCCAGGATCTGATGTGGAAACTCTGGTGTCTTCCTGAAATCGCCAATCTTCCATGAACATGTACAACTGGCATATGATGCATGTCTTGGTCCACCGAGAATGGCTTCTATGGCCATGCACAAACGGGTGAAGGTCAAGTGATCTTAACATATGAATCATCTACATAATGCTTTGTGAAAATGATATACCAATAGTAACACTCCTCTTACACTTCAATACCTATTCATATTTTCTTTGAATTATGGCAGCTGACCAAGACAGAACTTGATAACAAATACACCAGGATCATCGTATGTGATCCTCAGCGAGTAAAATATCCCTTAATATGTAAATTTACATAGAGTCAGCTGATTAACCGTATCTGCATTATGATTACATTTCTTTCTCAGAATCTGAACTTTTACATAAGAAAAGCATTTATGGAAATCCATACGTCCGTGCCAAGTATGGCTGGTTAATACTAATTTACAAAATATACGCTTTTGGTTCTATAACATTTTCTAGTTTAATTTAACATGTTATTTTTGCCTAATATTTCAACTGAATAACAAATAGAATTAGACAAACAATTATATCTTATGAAAATATCAAGGTAAACAGGTATTCATTTAAGGTATTTTTGGTATCGTTGTACCATTGTTAGCTTGTTGGTAACACTTAGTGGCCCTGCCTTCAGCTGGTGGCTGATGGTGTAACCTCATTATTCCTTAACTGCCATTTTCGTTCTCATGGATAACGTTTCAGCTGTTTACACAAGATCGTAATGTTTCTCTTGCTCTACTCTTAATGTTTAGGAAATTATACATTGGATAAAGTTACCCAGCTCAAGAAAAAAAAGTAGTAATGGGATCTCAGCTGAAGGCATGCCCTCTCGCCCAGATATGCCCTCACCCGCACGTGAAGAAGCGCTGTGCACAGACGATTATACCACTCAAGACAACATGAAACAATTATATACACACTCACACCTAGCGATCAGCCGCCTACGACTCAGTCACATCCCTAGTTCGAAAACAACTGGAATGAACAAGAATAGTCTATGCTTCTCTATTGATGTTTTACCAGTCTACAAAGGTGATCTAAATTACATTAAATTGTTGATTTTTGTCTAGTTTTACTTTTGTGCCACTTCGATCTAATACTGAAGAATGCTATACTAATCCATGTTGAATTTCCTATATTGTAATAATGAATTATTTACCAAGGACTTGTCTTCAATTCACAACAGTATATACCATTACTTCCCACTTAGAGCTTACAATAGTTTCCACTAAGTAAATGTAACTTTTCAGTGCACAAAATGCTGGACAATGACCACTTCTAGTCTCAGGATCTTAAAGTCAATCATCTTCATGTAACACATATTACACAATTAATTTGCACCTAGGTAACAAGCGTGTGATTGTGGCATCAATGCTGTATTGGGCCAAGACAGGTCTCACCAGCTCAAGAGTTCTTAATCAGTCTAAAGGAATGTTAAGAAGCATTAGGACCTGTAAGAGTAATTGCCCTTCCACTCCGAGGTATGATTCACCTTTACACTCTTCGACTTTCGTTTCTTCTTGCAGAACCAACAAACAAGTGATATCATCCATTTCCCTTCGACAAGCCAGTCCGTTCAATTCTATAACTCGAAGCTGCAGCCAAAGAAGGAGACGTAAGGCTCACCAGTTCAGATGGTCATGTTCGCGGAGGTCTGACCCATCCTCTCAATTTAGCAAGCCGGCTCTGAGAGGTTCATTCCAACCTTGCTGGTCATAATACTGACTTTATAATGGTTTTGTTAATGGTTATTGACATCATAACACTTCAATGTAATTTTGCATGCTGTTGGAGATAAGGGAGTCAGAGACGCCTTGCTTTGCAGACCCCACGCGAGGAACATGGTTGCGTCATAATCTTCTTCCTTGGCGCCATCAACATTAGGGCTACACGGCCCTCAAATCATTAACAGTCCATACGTTTCGCCTGTCGTCTATGACACGTGCACGCCTCGCTGGCGGTGCATTTCAAGGGCTCAGCTGTGGGCACTCAGCTTCAGGGAGACGTGCTGCTGACTAGACGCTATTCTTTGCTTTCCATTCAAGCTCCCGGTTTGTGCTCTCCCTGTTCTTTCTCTGCATCCAGACCTGTCGACACCTTTCCAGTCTCTTCCATGCTTGAAGGGTAACTACTAACAAATCTTCAGCTCCTTCCCATGCCCACCTTCTTTTTCTCTTCCAGTACCATCATGGCTCAGTACAAAATTACTAAACCGCAATCACAGCTTGGTTTCAGTTGCTACTAAGCTCGGACCTGCTTTGGCTAGTGTGTAACCTCTGCTACAAGTAACCCAGTGTTGCGTAGGTCTTCACAAAGGGTGTATCAACCTTGCAGCTTTCCCTGGAAAAATAGTCCAAAGGTTATTTGGTATCGCACTACAAATCTAATATAGTCAAACATAAACTTAGTGCTGTAGTTCACATTTTTTAGCAGACAATTTTATAGATATTACAGCCATGACAGACACATAAGACATTAATAGGAATATTACTAAAACGTAAAGGAAATATTAACAGATTTCTAAATATTAACAGTGAAAGCAGTTTCTCGGCAATTGCAACAGTAACCTTATCTCTTCTCTAGTCTACTTAATGAAGTACAATACTACCATTACTACACTCTCTTGATGTTCATGTTGAGAATTTTGCTCATTACCATTATTATCACTTTCTCTGTAAAGATATCTCATGAATATCTTATTTCTAATGCTAATCAAAAACATTGACATAGTATATTTAAATGATACAGGGCAGAAATGAATCATTATTTCTAGTGAATTCAATCTATTAACATAAATTTTAAAGCGGATATAATACGTACATTTTGGGCGTAAAGCTCAAAATGTATAGTGAGTATCACTTTCACAATGATATATTCCATGCCCTGTACTTCAGAAAACAACTCTCAGATTACTGCTGATGGAATGAAAGTCCTTTGTTTCAGAAGAATTTCACAGGAAATTAAGATGAAATACTAATCCACCAGGCTGGATTGGTTGCTTTAGATGTTGCAATGTCAAAACTTCATTCAACAGTGTCATGATGTTGTAGAAGTGGACATTGGAAGCAATGGAATGGCACTGCATGGAATTTTAATATTGTAGGGTATCCAACAACTAATAAATAAAAAATAATAAGCATTTTACTTTAGCATATAAACAGCAGCCACAATTACTATGGAATGTCTTAATAAAATGAAATATTCAAGAGGTCAATAAAATACACAGCAGTATACAGAAAAAGCTCTCCTAGTCTTGGAACTGCCAAAGGACAGTGGGCACAGCCTCTTAGCAATATTAACCTTTTACTGACAAGAGCTCAGGTATTGGGTTAGTAATCCGGGATGACAACCACAGACAGAAAGAGAGGGAAGCTGCTGAAGTACGGATTTCAGTTTTTGTTTTCCTTGAAGTAACAGCCATTTAGGAAATTTAGTTTTTTTTTTTTGCTTTTTTTTTTTGCTTTTTTTTTGTTACAGACCGACTGAAGTGTTAATTGGCACTCTTAGCAGTGATCGTAATGATATACTAATCATTTAGATTTTAGAACTTTGCTGTTGTATAAACCTTTGGATTTCAAAATTAATGTACAGATTGAGAGATTTTGAGGCAGTGAATAAAACATAATTGAGGTTATATATTGCTATACACATTTAGGAAATCTGGATCTGCATCAAGAAAAATGTTTAAGCCCGATCTTATACAACTGACAAAGTTACACTGAAATTCGCAACTTGTAATGGGGAAGGATGAACATGGAAGGTTGACGAAGTGAGGGAAACAAGGAAGAGACAAGTGTGACAGTGAGGCCCCTACCTCGAGCGAGATAAGGTACACCAGGCCAGCCTTTCAGAGCC
>NC_061834.1:26214942-26222442 GCF_019202785.1 Penaeus chinensis | reverse complement strand
ACTGGTAAATCTAAGACCTGAAACCAACTTAAAAAAGACAACTAAAAATTTAGTGGTGACAGCAAACAATAAGTGGAAGTACAGATTACCCATTAAGAAACTATTCTGTTTGCATCATAACCAAGGAAAATAGAAGCCTTTGAAATGATCAGAAAGAGAAATTAACCACAATGAGGAAGCATAAAAAAGTGGCAACTTAGAACTTCTCCAGGTTATCGCCATCGCACGTCCCTCCTCTGCTGACCGAGACCAACCTTTTCTTGTGCGGCGGCAGAGGGATGGCAGTGGCGATTAGATTCTTGTACATCTCGGACCTGAGGAACCTTGGGTAGCAATCCTTCTTTAGGAGAAGAACGTAGACATGTTCAGAGGCCAAGTCATAGGTGTAACGAGTCGGCTGCTTCATCAACAACTGCGTCTTCTCCATGGTCTTCCCGTCAATGTTGATCTCGCACGGGGCTCCGGGTTTGAGAAATTCCCTGTTGGAAGAGAAGGCTTTAACATGTATCGGGTTTAGAGTTTGAGTGCTGATGGAATGCTTGAAGTTAATCTTGAAAATGATTTTTATACTACAATGATATCAGTACAAAAACTAGATCTTCACATTTCTCGTTAGTAGCGTTAATACTGAGCCGAAATGCTGCTGTATAAACCGGAAGAGAAATATTTGTGTATTATACAAAAACGATAGTAATGTGTGCAAATGTAATTCTGTTTTTGTATTTCATTTTTTCACGAAATATTCATTATACGTTCCATCCCTACATGAATATAGTCATGCATATGTAGAACTTCTTGTGTGCCTGCAAGAGTATGTATGTGTGCGTGCTTTGTGAGTGTGTGTGTTTGACTGAGTGTCATGAGTACACATCTACACCTATGATTAAGTACAGCAAGCAGACGGTAACACTTACTCGTATATACTCTGGACCTTCTCAGCCACATCGGAAGCAGGTCCCCACCTTAGCTCGCTGACAGCGTCCCAGAAACGAATGTTCTCGTGGCAGTATTCCTTCCGCAAGTAATTTGTGAATTCCTCTTTGCCTGTTAATACATTAGGTGCACGGTTTCTTAAATAAATTTAATTTCATTTAAATTCGTATTATAGATATACTATATTTTACAGTATACTTTGAATAGTAAGATATATAGACCTTTTGGGATTTTAATATGGCTTGTCGATTTGTAACTAGAATCTGCATATTCCAGTTGAATTGACTAATATAAAGGTGCTCAACGATGTGTAAAATTATTTCCCTGTCCACTTCACGATAGCTTAGGTGGCTGATCAGTCCGTCATGTATTACCCCATGACATGCAAGCTTTGATACACTGGATATTTGGTGAAAGCATTGCAATTTTAGGATATATGATCATATCTCCTACGACAGCAATTGAGAAAAAATATTCAGCTCTTCATCTTTCAGTTTTTCTACCGTCTAGAAGTAGATTTCGTCTCATATGGAATTTGGTGATATTATATTTTCCGAATTCTGGATATAATACATTTAGCCTAGTTTGGTTTGATCTTTATTGGCTACTTGAACTAATTTGCGCAAGCGTGGGCAAGCTAATGAAACACGGCAAATTAGTATCTTAGACTTAATCAGCCTACAATGTCTTCCACATTTTACAATGACAAACGTAAAACTTCCATACTCTTTGGTCTATGATTAAAAAGGTTATGCGTCTACTAAATCATGACACACAAAAGAATCATGCATATAATAAGAGAAAAAAGAAGAATAAGAATAAAAAGAAAACACACACACACACACACACACACACACACACACACACACACACACACACACACACACACACACACACACACACACAACTGATCGTGTCTTACCTGTGGGATCACTGAGCAATTCCTCCATAGATATAGCCCATCTTCGCACTCGCTTCTCTGTTAGGGTATCCACTCTGAAAGAATAATCACGATATCTTTAAGGAGAAAAATGGGTTAACAGCGCTGAAAATTGATAACGGAAAAGATGTACTGTTGTAACTCTTATTTTTTTGCCTACATTAATGTAACACTGTCTACATATTTCTCCAAAAATAATTTGCGGCATTTGCGTAAGATTCTGGTAATGATTCACTTTCTATTGGGTAATGTACATTTATGATTATAATGAATCTCAATGCCAGTCATATTGATAACACACCAAGGAGAAAAAATGCAACTAGTTTCACGGTAATAAAATTGTTTCAGTGATAATTACATGATGGTATAATTTTTGAATGCGACATGACGACAATGATAATGATGATGAGGAGGATAGTGATGATGACATGATGATGCTAATGCTATGAAGGTAATGATGATGACGATGAAGATTATCATTATGACGTGATGAATATGATATGATAATGACGACAATAACAAAGACGACGACGACGACAATAATGATGATGCAGACGATGGCAAAAGGATAAAAAGTTGAGGCACTTACTTGGGGCTGTTTAGTATCCAGTACACGTTCTCCTCAGTGACCCACGGGTTGGAGGGCAAAGGGCAGGACAGCTGCGGGTCGTACTCAGCATACGTGTCGAAGTGGGTCAGGAGGTTCTCGCCCGCCTGGGACACCTTCTGCCGCGTGCGACCGACCGCCGTTGCAAGGAACTCATTCTGCAATTGCCAAAGATCCACTTAGGGATGGTATCGCTGCTTCTATCGGCCGTGCTCAACTTCGTTAAAAAAAGGAAAGAATACAAAACAACAACAACAACAACAACAAAAACGCAATTTGAAGTTTATTCTGTATTTCGCTCTGGTCTTTCTGAAAGATATATGTATCCTATATCTAACTATGTATCCTATATGTTCTATGTATGTATCTATATATGTCTTTCTATCTATCTATCTATCTATCTATCTACACACACACACACACAAAACACACACACACACACACACACACACACACACACACACACACACACACACACACACACACACACACACTCACACACACACACACAAACACACAAACACACACACACACACACACACACACACACACACACACACACACTTCAAAGCTGGAACCGCGCCCTTACATCTTTCTTTAGGTCGTCTACAGTTTTCTTGCGGACTCTGTTGGCCATGTTCGTCTTGTCCGGTACGGGGGCGATCTCGAGGCAGTTCGTGAAACCAGGTGGAGGTCGGTACACACGCCAGTACGCTCGCTCCTGGGAGTCCGTCACTATCTTGTCGCCCTTTTTACGATCCTTAGCCAGTTTAACCTGTAGAAGAAGGTTGGTTGGGTGGTTCAGAAGGATATAGGTCGCTTGTCTCATATGCTTGCAGAAGTGTTTGTATCAACGGATAACTAATAAGCTAATTATTGGTGTATGATATATGTTCTCATATTTAGGTATGAATCTATTTTACTATCCATCATTGCAACGCCAAAGTAACACCTATTAAAACAAAAAAAATCTGCGCTTTCTGACCCTCTCCTGTCTTCCAAGATGGCGCCTTGACGAAATATTTAAAAACCAAACAAAAAACGTCCGAAATCCCAACCAACCCACCTGCTCGTCCGCCTGCATGGTGATGAAATCCCACTTGTGAGAGAGTGTCTTCTTGAGTTTGTTGTAGGCCTCCAGCTCGTAGTCCTCGAGGCCGTGTTTCTGCTTGTTCCTAGACAGCCGTTTGGTCAGGTAGATGGCGTAGTCGGTGGAGTCGGCGCTGTGGTTTTGTGATGGCCAGTAGTACGGTGTCTAGAAAGCAAACGGCAATTATAGTTGTATTAACGGTGGTAAAATCATGTAATTAATGGTGATAATGATAAGGATAGCATAATACATAACGATAACAGAGTTAATTATACTAGAAACTCTTATCGGTATAATCACAACAGCAATACGCGAAGGTGACAGACCTTAGAAATGAATTCAGCAATAACAGATTATCAAAACTTGTAATATTTGTACACATATCAGTTTCATTATCATCAGTTTATCATGTCAAGATCTATGACTTTTAATAAACACAGATGAGTGATAAAACAAAGACTCCTCTTCATCAATTATATCTCATCTCTCCAGTCTCCAATTTTCACTTGTCTGCACTTTCATCATTTATATTACTGTATGCATACTTTCTTTAACTGCTTTACACTTATATTTCTGTTTTAATCATCTTTGTTGCTCCGAGTTATGAAGTATCATACAATGTTTCAGTGTCTTGTATATATGGGTAATTCCTATTTTCCCCTGAGACAATTGAGGCGTAAATTTCACTAATAAAATCATATTTGCATAAATCAATTGACCCAAATTACCTTATGCATTTAGAGAAGCCGTATCATTTCGTTGTCTTCTATCCACCTACTCTTGGATCATCTTCCATCCCGGTCATGAGAAGCGAAAGTCACGGGATTGGGAATGGGACGTCAATTCGACTCCAAAATTGTTTTTATTTATATATTTTTTCATTGGGAAATACTGCATTAATGAGCAAATTCTACTCTGATAATGTTTATATATTTTGTTTATAACTTTTTGGCCCATATTTGCTCTATCTTTATCCGAAAAAAAATTAAATAAAACGCTTCGGGGAAAAAAAAAAAAATAATGCACGTGTTCAAAAGTTACCATACGGCTTTTGAATGTGAAACCGGGAGGCCAATGTCGTAGAGTTTAAGTAAACATCTTTATCCCTTTCATATTTATAATTGTTTTTGAGACTACAAAATGAGGGTCATTGAGAAAGGGATTTCCAATCTTGGACGACAAGACTCTTTCCCGAAGAGTTTATAGCCTGGAAACTTTTAAAGTGCTTGTATTTAACATAACAAAAGGCTTGGATAAGATTCAAAAGAGTTAGAAAAAACAAACAAAAACGAAAAACAAAAGACATCGAACCTTTTTCTTCGGTCGATGGCATCTTCTTAGACGCTTAGAAGGGGGGGGGGGGAGGAGGGAGAAGAATCCACTTGAGAAATCAAGAACTCATTACTCATCCAATAGAAAGCAGTAAAAAAAAAAAATCCGAAGTACGGGTCGATGAACCTTTGGCAAATACCCAAACAGTGAATGAAAAAGTAAAAATAAATCAATAAAGTGAACATCTAAACGACTGGTAACAAAGGACCGAGATAACGTCCGACTCTCACTTCCATCTCCACAGGCTCCTCCATCCTCACACCCTCTTAGACGTCCTTATACATAATTCAGCGAGATGGCCACCGTATGCAAGGCGAGGGGGAGGGATGGAACACTGTAGCTTGCTGATGACGTCGGGCTCTGAGGGTGGGAGGCCGGCCAGGGCGCGTGTGGCGAGATTACGTAAGGAAGTTGGAAGTGTAAACACGGGCTTGGGTAGGGTAGGGTAGGGGTGTGTGACGGGAGGGTGGATAATAACGGGAGAGGAAGAGGGAGAATAAGGGATGCAGGGAGGCGAGAAGGAGGGAGGAAAGAAGAGAGGAAGGAGAAAAGAAAGGGGGAAAAAAAAGCAAGAGCCGAGTTGGGATGTGTGTGTGTGTGTGTATGTGTGTGTGTGTGTGTGTGTGTGTGTGTGTGTGTGTGTGTGTGTGTGTGTGTGTGTGTGTGTGTGCGTGTGTGTGTGTGTGTGTGTGTGTGTGTGTGTGTGTGTGTGTGTGTGTGTGTGTGTGTGTATGTGTGTGAGAGAGAGAGAGAGAGAGAGAGAGAGAGAGATTGAGAGGGAGAGAGAGAGACAAACTGACAGACAGACAGACAGACAGACAAACAGACAGAGATAGAGAGACAAACAGACAGACACATTGAGACATAGAGAGACAAATAACCTTAGAACAAAAGAAGAGACAAGAAACAAGAAAAAAGGGGAAAAAGAAAAGGGACAGGAACCGGGGAAAAGAGGTTCCCCCAGGTAGGGAAGGCCCGAGGGACGGGCGTGGCAGAGGGGGCGCTCTGGACGGGGCCTCCGAGTGCTGTAGGGACACAAAGAAGGCAAACACTTCACTTCAGCCGTCATCACTTTTTCCTGTCCAGATATTGGCTCTTTCACATGCGTGTTCCTGTGGGCAGTTTCCAAAAGCAAACAAATATTTCCTTAAAGCAACGGGTCGGAGATGGACTAGGAATACCCATAGGGCCAGGTATAAATAAAAGCATCGATTAAATACAGGAAGCAAACACACACACACACACACACACACACACACACACACACACACACACACACACACACACACACACACACACACACACACACGCAGCCACACAGATAGATGAAAAGTAAACAACCAAACGCAGACCTGGATATCCAAGAGTGTGGCAAAACAAAGTAGGAATCCATTGCACAAGAGTTAGACGTCTGTATAGTATGCATTAAAAGCCAGACTGAGTTAGAAATGTGAGAGAGGCACGCGGAGAGGCGGGCATCTAAACAAGAGTAAAGGCAGGGAGAAAGTGGTTGCTGGATCATACACGCAATCACATTTAAGTGCACGCTAGGACACGATATTCCTTTCTTACTTTCTTGTCTAGTAGCCAATCTGCATTACACGCAAAAAAAAAATGACGTAAGCATACAAACAACTAGACAAATAGATAGATGGGTTATCAGATGTGTACATAGACAGAGTTAGTTGTAGAGAGATAAATAGATGGATGGATAGATAGATAGGCAGCCAGAAAAAACTGATAGAAATTTAAAGATACTCGTAGACATATAAGAATATTTACCCAGTACCCCCTTTCCTATCACGCATTGTGGGTTGTGTAATGAAGTGAGTTATGACAATGATGTGAGTTGTGAGTGCCACGTTGTGATGGCAGTGCATACGGATTGTGATGCCATGATTATCGTACGTAGTTAGTGATAATTATGTGATTATATATTATACACTGTCTTTTGTGTGATATGTTCTACCATGTTAAATATAGAAAATTATGTTCAGTTTATATTATGTGTAGCATATCACCTATATGAAAGAGTGAGAATCTCTGTATGTTATAGAGTACAACATTTTAGTTTGTCTCTCTAGTCACACGTCTGGCAGTAGACAGTCGCAGACGGAGCCTGGCGTGTGGGGCAGAGGAACAGGAGGAGTTCCGTATTTATTTTGTCAGAGCTGATCCCCAATGAACCTACTTTAGTTTTCATCGGTGTTTTCTTCACCCTCAAGCATCATGGAGAAACACCAAGCAAACGTAGAAAACGAACACGCATTTGTCATCATCACTACCACCACCGTCTCCCTCACCACCATCACCTCCACCACCGTCTCCTCCACCACCGTCTCCTCCATCAGCGCCGCCCATGAATTCATCTGCTGGATTGCCTCTGACGTCATCCCTGACTTCCCCAGGACCTCTACGTGGGCGAAACGCAGGAGAGGCGGTTTTAGGAGGCTAATGTCCCGTGCGTTTATGTTTGCATGTGGGCGTGAGTTTGTTATTTTCTGATTTCGCTTTATTCGTGAATCTTCTTGTGTAGGCAAGGGCATTTTGATTCCCTTCCCCCCCTTCTCTCTATATCTATCTATCTATCTAATCTCT
>NC_061834.1:26199942-26207442 GCF_019202785.1 Penaeus chinensis | reverse complement strand
CGGCCGCCGTCGATATATAGAGGTAGTGTTGCTAATGCATATGTTTGTGTGGGTTCGCGTTGTCGTTGCCGAGCGCGCTGCGTTCCTTTTACTTCATGCAATTGCGCAATTACCTGTTACTGCAATAGCGATCGTGAGTAATCGGTTGGAGATATAATGGATTAGAAGCAACAAGAAAAGAGAGACAATATTATTCATTTGCGTTCTCCAGGCTGTATCTACTCATCAGGAAGCGACGCTGAACTAAATTGGCAAGGGCTACATTAATCCCAATAAAACAAAAGCTGGAACAATAGACAGCAAAATGTTAATACAAGCTGATGGAGTAATTGATGCAGGAGGGGGTGAGGAGGGGGGGGGGGGATGAGGGGGATAAAGGAGAACGATAGAAAGAGCGGGCACTGAGATAGGAGAGAAGAGGAGAGGAGAGAAGAGACAAAAGGAGAGAGGGAGACGGCAAAAGAAGAAAGCAGAAAGGAGGAGAAGGGGAGGAAGAGACGAAAGAATCAAGGGAGCAGAGAGGAAGAGGGGGAAACAAAGACGAGAGGAGAGAGAGAGGAGGAGGGGGGGGGGGGGGGGGAACAGAAAGGACAGAGAGAAGGGAAGGGCAGAGGGGAAGGGGATCCCATGAACACCAAAACATAACACGCCATCACACCATTATCAGCGGGGGCGTTTCTGAGCTGCGTGACCCCAATATGCAAATGCTTGTTCCCCTCCTGCGACGAGGCAAGACTTCGTCAGCATTAAAGCTCAAAACCCTGTCAGCGGCATCGTATCCATCGACCGTATTGCCGCCAGGTTTTCTAAGCTCAACGCGGGCTTGTATAATGAAGTAATCTCACGTCGGCTGATAGACGTGTTTGATGTTGGAAATTAATATTTCATGTCGTCACGTGTTTTCACATATTTGTTTGCTTAATCAGTCATCAAATTTTCTATTATCATTTTTATTTTTATTATTATTTTTATTATTATTTTATCATCATTATTATTATTATCCTCATTATCATCTTGATATTATTATTATTATCATTTCTACTATTATTATTATTATTATTATCATTATCATCATCATCATCATCATTAAAGATTATTATTATTATTATCATTATTATTACCATACTATTATTATTATTATTATTATTATTATTATTATTATTATTATTTCATTATCTTTTTTATCATTATCATTATTACCATCATTACTGTTATCGTCATTATTAAAAACGTCCTCACCATCATTACCATCATCATTATCAGAAAATCATCACCACCACCATCACTTCTCTATTATCATCTCAATCCTTTTCCATTCCTTCGTCGTCTCTTTTACCTTCCAATTTATATATTTCGCCTCTTTTGCTTCCCCCGAGAATCGCGAGTGAAGAAAAGGCCAAGAAACCTCAAGAAATGCTGAATGGTCTAGTAAACCACTTTATGCAAAACACTGAATGTTGTTCTAATGCGTTTCTCTAAATCTTTAAAAAAAATATTCATTTATGTACTTATTTCTTTGCATATTCTTATTTATTTATTCTTTATTTTTCCTTCTAAGAACGTATCGTCTTTTTCCTTGTTCATACGAACGTCTTATAAATCCCACCATCTGACGTGTCCCTCAAGCCTTACGTACAGACCAGCCCGTACGTAAAATCAATAAAACTCAACCAACACAAACCATTAGACCAGTAACATCCCCCCCCCTCCAAAAAAAAACCAAAAAAAAAAAAACGAAACAAAAAAAAAAAAAAAAACAAAAACATCCAAAATAAAAGAGAGAGAGGAAAAAAAAAAAAAAAATAGAAAATAGGGTGTGGAAGGAACTCTAATACCATCATCACCTTCATTCACATCCATTTACACATTCCAATAATCAATATAGTTCGGGGGTCTTCTGCGGCTGTTGCCCTGGAGATAAGAAAAACCAGGGTGGGGCGAGGGCGGAGGAGGAGGAGGAGGAGGAGGAGGAGAAGGAGGAGGAGGAGGAGGAAGAGGAGGAGGAGGAGGAGGAGGAGGAGGAGGAGGAGAAAGAGGAGGAGGAGGAGGAGGAGGTGGAGGAGGAGGTGGAGGAGGAGGTGGAGGAGGAGGTGGAGGAGGAGGTGGAGGAGGAGGTGGAGGAGGAGGTGGAGGAGGAGGAGGAGGAGGAGGAGGAGGAGGAGGAGGAGGAGGAGGAGGAGGAGGAGGAGGAGGAGGAATAGGAGGAGGAGGAGGAATAGGAGGAGGAGGAAGATGAGGAGGAGGAGGAGGAGGAGGAGGAGGAGGAGGAGGTAGAGGAGGAGTAGGTAGAGGAGGAGGAAGAGGAGGAGGAAGAGGAGGAGGAAGAGGAGGAGGAAGAGGAGGAGGAGGAGGAGGAGGAGGAGGAGGAGGAGGAGGAGGAGGAGGAGGAGGAGGAGGAGGAGGAGGAGGAGGAAGAGTAGGAGGAGGAAGAGGAGGAGGAGGAGGAGGAGGAGGAGGAGGAGGAGGAGGAGGAGGAGGAGGAGGAGGAGGAGGAGGAGGAGGAGTAAGAGAAGGAGAAGGAGCAGGAGAAGGAGAAGGAGAAGGAAATGAAGAAGGAGAAGGAGAAGGAAAAGAAGAGGGAGAAGGAGAAGGAGGAGAAGGAGGAGGAGCGAAGGAGGAGGAGGTGGAGGAGGAGGAGGAGAAGGAGAAGGAGAAGGAGGAGAAGGAGGAGGAGGAGGAGAAGTAGGGGGAGGAGGAGAAGGAGAAGGAGAAGGAGAAGCAGAAGGAGGAGAAGGAGAAGAAGAAGGAGGAGAAGGAGGAGGAGGAACGTCGTTGTGTTCTTCGAGGTAGGCATGAAGTTGATTATAATGATGAAGAGAATGGTATTAATAGTTAGAATGATGATAGTGACAAGGATATTGACAGTGATGATAGCGGCAATGATAATGAGGGTGATAATAGTAATGATAATAATTAAGATAATGAAAATATAACAAAAATAATAATAACAATAATAGTAATAATAATAATAATATTGATAATAATAATGATAATAATAGTAATGATAATAACAATAATGATAATGATGATAGTGATGATAATAACAACAATAAACAACAACTATAAAAATGAGCGGAGAGACAGACAGACACTGACAGACACACAAGAGAGTCAGACAAAAATCCAGGGAGGAAGCAGCACCCCAACAGATCCTCGCTCGCACTAATTTACTAATCAACTTCTCCTTTAAAAAAAAAATCTTTGTTTCGCACACTTCCTCATTTGCATATTAGCGTCAATTCTTTTTTTTTTCCCCGAGCTGCATGAATCATGGCAAATCCAGAACATTCCGGCACAAATATACGAAATCCAAGGGGGCTTCCTGTACACTGCGTTAATTAATATCAAGCTATTACTCCCTCCAAAGAACGCTAATGGTTCTCGTGTGTCAGGGGGGCCTGGCGTGGCAGGGGCGGCGGTGGGGGGTAAGGAGGGGGAGATAGGGAGTGCTGGATAGTGGGAGATAAAGGTGGGAGAAGGAGGGTAGGGTGGGAGGAAGGGGTGGGAGGTGGAGGGTGGGACGGAGGTTGATGAGGGAGAGGGTGGGAGATACGGGCGGAACGGCGGTTGGGGAGAGCGGGGTGGGGTGCGTGTGATAGGACGGCGAGAGAGAGAGAAATTAGTGTGGGGTAGAAGGGATGGGGGACGAAGGGAGAGGGGTAGGATAGGCAGAAGGGGATGAGAGCCGAAAGATGGGACAGAATTAGAGAGGGGTGGGAGAAACGAGAGAAAAAAGGATCGAATGGTTGGGAGAAGGGGACGGGAAATGGGGATAGTATGCAGAATGAAATTGTGGAGAGACGGGAACGTTTCCGACCCTCTCGCAATAAAATGTAGCTCTCAAAAAAAAAAAACAGAGGTGAAGAAAAAAATCCTCCAAGAATACAGCAAAAGACAAAGGAAATTCTCATTATTTTGACTGCGCTCTCCACTGAAATATCGCAAGACATAAAACGCATAAGAATTACCTTTGCCTGTCTGTTTCTCCACTTTTTTTTTTGTCTAAGCCTGTCTGTCCAAGCCTTACTTTATTCGTCCGGGGCACAGGTCAGTTTTGAATATTCAAGAGCTGTCCATCATTTTGGTTCTGAAGTAGAATGTGATCCGCGTGTGGCTGAAGGAACGCCCTGTCTCGCGGCGAACATACTGGGTCGTGCAATTTGAAATGCGAAAAAATACTCTATGTAGTATTTGCTTTTCTCGTTTTCTTATTTATCATTCCCATTTTCTTATCTATCCATTTGACTACAGTATAACGGTTATTTCATTACTGTGCTAATCTGAATCATAGATGTAATACCAACCGAAATGTCTGGGCAAAGAGCCGTCTGACGCAGAGGGTAAATTTGCTTAAATGTCTGCTCCATCCATCACGCTGAAGGATTTTACACAGACATTCATCACAAAAGAAATCGTCATGTGGACAGTCATCACAAAGACACACTCAGAATACGCCCTCGAATCTCCTCGCCTTTCAAATCCATCTAATCCTGTCCTTCGTATTCTCTCTCTGTCTAATCTAGCTGCTGCTTTACCCCATGTCAGTCCGGAAACGCGGCTATTCTCCAAGTCCAAATACTACACGTGTCGCAATCGCCCATTAACAGAAGGTAGCAACGACAAAACTAACGACGGCAGTGAAAACAACATACAACAAAGACAGCAGCAACCAATAACAATAACAAACAACAAGGAACCCGAAGATAAAGGCAGCCCTAATTCGTGACCCAATCCATACTGATCCTCTTCCACATAATAAATTCCTGCGTCCACCTAAGTCCCTTCGCACCTAACCAATATTCATAGCCTCTTTCCATGGCGTTCCCTCAGCGCATATGTACAGCCGCGGTAATATGGCTTAGGAGAGATGGAACACGGGCAGACGTGCGGTCTGTGTATACTTGGTGGTTCTGAGTGCTATTCGTGGTGTTAGTGTTAGTATGCGTGGGTATTGTGTGTGTGAAAGAGAGAGAGAGATAGAGACAGAGATAGAGATAGAGATAGATAGATAGAGAAAGAGAGAGATAGAGAAAGAGATAGAGATGGAGATAGAGATAGATAGATAGATAGATAGAGAAAGAGAAAATAGAGAAAGAGAGAGATAGAGAGAGATAGAGAGAGATAGAGAGATAGAGATAGATACATAGATAGAGATAGAGATAGAGATAGATATATAGATAGATAGATAGATAGATAGAGATAGATAGATAGATAGATAGATAGATAGATAGATAGATAGATAGATAGATAGATAGATAGATAGATAGATAGATAGATAGAGAGAGAGAGAGAGAGAGTTAGAGAGAGAGCGTGTATATGTGCGTGTATGCGTTTTTACGTGTACATGCGTGTGTGTGACGGGCGGGGGAGGGGTCGAGGGGGCTGGAGCGACATGAGAAGAGGGGGAAATGTTTGTTGTGCGTCTGTTCGTGTTTGATTGATTATGTTCAGTCTGTGTGTTCGAGAGTTCGATCGAGTGCACTTGTCGGCATCATCAGCAGCGGGGACCCTTTGGTGCCGATGAACAGATTCCAGCGACTGTGAGGAGCATTTTAAGGAGCCATGCATTTATCCCTTATTCATTACCCCAAAGATTAATTTAGAGCATTGTGATGTAGTGATGATTTCTTCAACAAAAGGCCCCCGTCTTGTAGGATTTAAAACGTCAACTGAATGCTAGACTAATCAACATTATCACCCACGCACCTTCACCCAATAGCATTCCATTTCCTCTGTATCTTTATTCCCCGAGCTCTCATAGCCCCGCAGAGTACAAGCCTTCCCCACTCCCCTCGCGCCCTCTCACGTCGGGGCCATACCGAGACACGAGAAATATAGTACACCTATTTTCTTCCTTTCCTGCCTCTCTACAAATTGCTGAAGGGTGAGGTCGTTCCGTAGCCTTGTCTTCCCTTCCCCTTCCCCTTCCCCTTCCCTCTCCCCTTCCCTGAATCTCTGGGCGGAAGACAACGCTTAGTAACCCTTTCCCCTGGACCCCCGAAAGACCATCCCTTGGACCCCTGTGGACACCCTAGGACCCCTTTGGAACCCCGTGGACTCCCTAAGGCCCCCTTGGACCCCCGTGGTCTCCCTAGGACGCCTGTAATACGAGCCACCACATTACGTCAAGGTGTAATGAGTCCGTCGTCTGGGATTAATTATGGTCGATCGTTCAACCGACACTAATTACAACACACTTATTTTAAAGCGCGGATCTAAAACCTTGCGGGAGAATGTGGCTCTTTGATCACTGGAATGTGTCTGTCTGTGGGTTTGATTGTCTGGCTTGTCTGACTGTCTTGGTGCTTCTGGTTCTCCCTCCCTTCCTTTCTCGGTTTTCTCTTCTACTTTTCCTCGTCCTTCTCACTCTCCTCCCGACACTTTCCCGGGGTTCTCCGTGTCCCTGTTTCCCTTTTATATTTCCGTTACTTCAGTCTTTTTCCATTGCAATTCTTCCCTGACAGACAGGTACTGGGCGGTCACACATGCAAAGAAGAAAATTCAGTAAGGATGACTCCTCTGTATTCCGCCTACGCCATTTTCGCCTTTGTGGTGCTAGCGTTATTGCTAGTTCGTGCATATTAGACTCCTTTGTGTACAAATGGGGGCGAGTTTCACCCTGTCGTAAAAGATTTTATTTTGCAAATTTTCCAAGAAATATTTTTGTCGCTCTCTTTTTCCAAGGCTAGGGCCATAAACTCTTCCGCGTATCATTCTTTGAACTCCATCTCCAAATATCTCAAAGTACGTCCCTTCCGCGAAATACGCACGCCGTCTACGCTGCTGACAGTCAGGAAACGGTCAGCCTGCAGCTCACCCACTCACCAGTCTTTCGTTTTTTTCCCTGTTTATTCACTGCAAGCCTGTTTATTTACTGATCTGAAGTAAAGCAAACAAATTGTTCGACGGAAAACCACCAGCGTTTTGTCCAACCTCAGGCTTTACAACAAACGGATTCTCGGTGGAATTTTGTGTTGAGGATAGAAACCTCATTTCGGTCCCCTGGGTGTTTCTCTATTTCGTCTTTCATCTTTTTTTCTTTCTTACATTCTTTTACTTTCTTTATATGTCTCTCTTTCTCTGTCCATCATTTGTTGTCATCCTTCCTCTCTAGTCTTGTCTCATCTCGTCTCTCGCTCTCTCTCTCTCTCTCTCTCTCTCTCTCTCTCTCTCTCTCTCTCTCTCTCTCTCTCTCTCTCTCTCTCTCTCTCTCTCTCTCTCCTATTCTTTCCTATTCTTTCCTCTCCTCTCCTCTCCTCCTCTTTGCGTTCGCTTCGCTGCCCTTAGCCATTGGAATGTTGTCCTTCCGTCTTCCCCTAAAAGTGATTGCTGGCAACTCATTTTCCTGGCCATTGACCTGGCGAATCATTTCCCTTGCTTCCTGTCCGCGTCTGGTCCCCCGGAGGCTGGCCCTTGCTTTAGCCCGGCCTCTTCGCTTGAATCTTCGTTCTGGGGACTTCGGCTGTGGGAGCCATTAGCTTGGGGTCTCAGTCTTTGGTC
>NC_061834.1:26179942-26182442 GCF_019202785.1 Penaeus chinensis | reverse complement strand
TCACTTTGCCTGAGGTCTCTCTCTCTTTCTCGTTTTGCCTTTTCTTTTCTTTTCAATCTGGAGGCCGATCCCCCTTCCCCACCTCCATTCACGCACATCCAAATATATATATATTCATATATATAATAAAACACATATCAGCCTAGAGTCAATTGAACATATTGAAAAGACCCAGCTATACATTTCTTCGATCATATGAAAACGTGTTTCGAAAATATTCGTCTTTCTATCAACACCCACAACACTGCCTACCAACTCATATCCACACACCTTCTCTACACCACAGCAACCTTTTTATTCTATATACCCAAAGTATACCTTAAATACTTTACTCTGTAGACCTGTGCGTGTGCGTGAGGAGGGTGTATTTGACAAATGAGAAGCGGAATACTTTTACAGCCCACTTATGCATAGTTATGACCTGTAGTTACCATCAATACACTTGTAAAAATCATGTGTAAACAGGGAGTGAGATCGAGGTAGAGGGAGTGCTGCACATTCCTTCCCAAGCGACACGCAGCAAACACACGTAAACAGAACCACACAGCCTTACGACAAATACCCGCAGTTCAGCAATGAAGTAGTACACAGTACATAATTTATTATCATATTCTTTTAACTACATATTCAACACGAACGTTCCTCCAGATACTGCTAAACACACAAACTCGAATGGAAAATCGGAAGCTCATACGTCGAGTTTTTTGCTATATTGAACAGTCTGCTCGTTGTTCACAGTTTGAGCAAAGAAAAAGGCTCGGCCATCGCCAGCTCCTGCTCCGTGATCCCTAGGTGATTTGTTAGTCAGATTTCCGATAGCATCTTTCTCTCTTTGCTCTCTCTCTCTCTTTGCTCTCTCTCTCTCTCTCTCTCTCTCTCTCTCTCTCTCTCTCTCTCTCTCTCTCTCTCTCTCTCTCTCTCTCTCTCTCTCTCTCTCCTCCTTGTCGCTCTCTCTTTTTGTGCCATGAGATCGAGCCTTTGAATACCTTTTAATGTTATTTCTCGTAAGATTTTAAATCCAGGGTGCAGAGTGCAGGGCGTCAAAGCCGTATGGATTATCAACATTTTGAATTGTTAAGGTGATGTATTTTATAGTTTTCTGATATCAAGTCTATTTTTTCGAATATCGGCTTTGTGTGTCTATATGCATATGTTCAATTGTATATATCTGCATATGTATATGTACCTGTTTACATATTACATACACATGCACTCTCTCTCTCTCTCTCTCTCTCTCTCTCTCTCTCTCTCTCTCTCTCTCTCTCTCTCTCTCTCTCTCTCTCTCTCTCTCTCTCTCTCTCTCTCTCTACACACGTGACGAGAAAATGACAAAAACTCTGAGCCCTGACGTGGAAATCCAGCGGAGCGAGGGCCAGTGAGCGCCTCTCGATAGCTGCGCGGGGGCTTCGCTCAGCCGTCCGTGCCAAGGACCTCATTCCTCGAGGTGATGAAAGGTACGCCAGAGAGACCTCCAAATGGACCCCACTCCGAGGGGCGACATAGTCCCAAATGCTTCGAGATTTGTTCGACGGAGAGGCCGAGCGATACGGGAGGCCATATAAAAGGCCTTCTCTGTGGCTTGTCCGCCGGAACGCTTTGATATGGGACGCGATAAAAGAGAGGGAGGAAAAGGACGCGGTCAGGGTGCACCAGGGACCTCTTCAAGGAGAGAGGTCCCTCCCTTGCTCCTTTGTCCCATTCCCCTGGCAGATTCCTTATCCTGGCAATCCCTTGCCCCCAAGCCTTCTTGCTATAACAACGCCTTGCCCCAAGTGTCCCTTGTCCACTCGCCCCCTTGCTTCACCAGCCCCTTGCCCACCGACCCAATTGTTTTAGTAGCCCCTTGCTCGTTCCCTCTTTCCCTAACAATCTCCTGCCCTTCGCTCCCTTATCTTAAAGTCCCCTTATCGCTTCGCTCTTTTGTCTTCACGGTATCTTTCTTCTTAGCCCCCATGTCTGCACAGCTCTCAGCCACGTCGCGCTCTTGCCATGGCAGTCCCTGCCTCTCAGCCCCCTTACCCTGACAGCCCCTAGACCTTTCGCCTCATTGTTTTAACAACCTTTTGTCCTGTCGTTCCCTTGAGCTGGATTTCCCATGTCTCGTAACCCCTTAGCCTGGCAGCCTCTAGTTTAGGGCCTCAAAATCTTTCGCCCCCTTGTCCTGGGTATCCATTTGCCCCTTCGCCCCCTTACCCTGATACCCCCCCCCCCCCCTTAACTTCCTAACCATAACAGCCCCTTGCATCTTAGGCCCCTCCCTCTTATCCTTCTCACCCTGACAGCTCTTCACCCCTCAGTCCCCGTACCCTGAAAGCCCTTTGCCCCCTTACTCGCACATCCTCTTATCCCCCTTTACTCTGACAGCTCCCTTCCCCCTTAGCTCCCTCACCCTGACATCCCCCCCCCCCCCGCCCCCCACCGCCCCTTTGCCCCCTGCCTGAGAGCCCTTTGTCACGGCCAGACGACGCGCTCGCTCGGAGGTGAGTCTCCGGAAAGACTA
>NC_061834.1:26164942-26167442 GCF_019202785.1 Penaeus chinensis | reverse complement strand
ATGCACATAAACGCATAACATATGTGTGCGGGGTTTTGGTGCAGCGTGCAACGTGGAATATGAATTGCGGGACAAAGTATTGTTATCCTTTATTCTAAAAGCGCTCCGAGCGGCCAATAAATCACTGCCGTACGGCTAAAAGCAGGTAGGCCAAAAATTCTCCCTGGATATTTCTGGTCGCTCAAAATTCGCTCCCGTGAGTGAGTGTGCATTTCACATGTGCTCGTGTGTTTTGCATGAACGTTTGCATGGATCTTTTTCCCTTTTATGAGAGGGAATGCCCGCGTTCTCCCCTTCTACAAATACAATTAATACATAATCTGATAAATACGTAACACACTTACATACATAAATCAGTCAACCAGCGCGGGGAACTTGATAGCCCAACACGCGGGAAAAACGAGTCATATCTCCATTGTTCGCTAGGTTTTTCTCTTTGGCATTGTCAATAAAAACAAGCTTTCCTCCTTTCCTCGCCCTTGGGACAAGTAAATTATGCTCAATTTGTCTTTTTCCTTCGCCGATCGTGACCCTGGGTGCCCTTTCTTTAACTTATTTCTAAAGTATTTTGACCTTGCCGGCCTCCCCATAAGCGCCAACATTTACGGAGTTGCTGTTCCTCCTGCTCTCACCCCCCCCCCATCCCTCTCTCCCTACCCCCAACCCCTCTTCCTCTATTTCATTTCCTTGCTCTCCTAATTTCGCCTTTCCGGAGGCAATCCAGGTCTTTCCTTTCCTTTTATTGGGTTTTGTCTCCTCACCTGGTTTTTATTTCCATTTCCCCAGCGCGCTTGTGGAACAAAACTATGCTAGTTCTTTTTTTCCTTCTTCTTCTTCTCCTTTGTCTCCTCCTTCTCCTCTTCCTCCTCCTCCTTCTTCTTCTTCTTCTTCCTCTTCATCTGCTACTGTTACGTATACTTTTTCTACATGTGCTTCTTCTTCTTCTTCTTTTTCTTCTTATTTTCCTTATAATCATCATCATCTTCTTCTCGTTCTTCTTCTTCTTCTTCCTCCTCCTTCTCCTCCTCCTCCTCCTCCTCTTCCTCCTCCTCTTCTTCCTTCTCCTCCTCCTCCTCCTCCTCCTCCTCCTCCACTTCCTCTTCCTCTTCCTCTTCTTCTTCCTCTTCTTCTTCCTCTTCTTCTTCTTCTTCTTCTTCCTCTCCTTCATTTTCTTCTTCATCTTCTCCTCCTCCTCCTTCTTTTTCTCCTCCTCCTCCTCCTCCTCCTCCTCCTCCTCCTCTTCCTCCTCCTCCTCCTCTTCCTCGTCTTCTTCCTCCTCCTCTTCCTCCTCTTCCTCCTCTTCCGCCCCCCTCCTCCTCCTCCTCCTCCTATTCCTTCTCCTCCTCCTACTGCTCCTTCTTCTCCTCCTCCTCCTCTTCCTCCTCCTTATTCTCCTCTCCCGCCTCCTTATCCTCCTCCTCCTCCTCCTCCTTATCCTCCTCCTCCTACTCTTCCTACTTCTACTACTACTACTACTCCTTCTCCTCCTCCTCCTCCTCCTTATCCTCCTCCTCCTACTCTTCCTACTTCTATTACTACTACTACTACTACTCCTTCTCCTCCCCCTCCCTCCCTTTCTTTCTCCATCTCCTCCTCCTCCTACTCCTCCTTCGTCTTTCATTTGTCAATCTTTTTCTCCTCACTTGATATCTATTCTCTTCCCAACGTATCTACCACCATCTAATAGATCTGACCTCATTCTCGTCACTTATCACGGCCTATATACACAATGCACGCAACTTCCTCCCTTCAGTCGCCTTTATCGAAGGAATGAGGGCGTATCGTCATCCTCATCCCTAGCGTGTGTGCATGATATCATTCAGGATCTTCGCTGCATGACCAGATTAATGTCCTCCCTGTTCCTTATACTCTGAAGCTGCCATAAGTCAGGTCGATGGCAATATTTTTTTTCCCCCGTAGACTAGGCTGTTTAATAAGCGGATAATGCAGCTATACCGTGCGGTCTTTTGCTAAGCCGGACGACGGTTTACAGGGATGGTTGTATCGTTATGCTGGTATTAAGTGTATGGAATGGCTCAGGCTGGGCTTTTGTATTAATGCTATTGCCCTCGAGACAACGGGGAGGTGGAGTATTTATTTTTTCTTCCTCTCCTTTATTTTTCCTTTCTTTTTTCCCCTCTCTCTCTTTCTTTCTTTCTTTCTACCTTTCTCTCTCTTTTCTTTCTTTCCCTCCTCTCTCTCTCTCTTTTTCTTCTTCTCTTTCTTTCTTTCTTCCTCTCTCTCTCTCTCTCTCTCTCTCTCTATCTATCTATCTATCTATCTATCTATCTATCTATTCTTCTTTCTCTTTCTCTTTAGTAGGCTTACATTGCAGTTTCTCTCAGTTGCGACGATTTACTATCATGGCATATGGTGTCGATGCCTTTTAGCGGCGTAGCTATCCTTTAGTCCAGCCACTTTTGAAAATTTGATTCTTTCTTCATTTTAATTACTTTCTCTCTTCCTCTCTCTTCGTGCATCCTTCACTCTCCCTTTCTTT
>NC_061834.1:26124942-26142442 GCF_019202785.1 Penaeus chinensis | reverse complement strand
GCTGTCCTTGCAAAGCCTTTTTTCAGATACTATCCAAAGAGAACCGCATAACTTGACCGTTAAATGTCAAGTGAAGGTCCTATTACAAGTGATGTGCATTGTAATCAGCGATGTAAAAATAACATGCCGATGTTTATTTCACTTTTATTCTAACCATTCGACAATGGCTCAGGATCAATTACTCTCGTCTTTTTGTAAGGTACTATAACAAACTTTATAGCTGACTCATTCTATATTTTGATTACATTAAATTGATGCCTGCTTGTAAGCTATACAATTCGTTTTATTTACTAACGTTTTCCCACCTCTTTCTGCCAATATATTTTCCTTATTTTGTTTTTTTCTCACTGTTCTTTTACTTCCATTTCTTCTCGTGTCATTGCACTTTCCTCTGTCATTTCTTTCCCTTCTCGCCATCGACCCCTTCCTGTTATCATCCTCCACTCTGCCTTTCTTGATGTTCATTCCCTCACGCAAGCACACACACTGGCATGCCCCTCCCCCGCCAAGCACAGGGGACCGCATACTTGACAATTTCTCTCGCTCTCTGCACTTTAGTTGCAGAACAGGAGGAGGAGAAGAGAGAGAGAGAGAGAGAGAGAGAGCGAGAGAGAGAGAGAGAGAGAGAGAGAGAGAGAGAGAGAGAGAGAGAGAGAGAGAGAGAGAGAGAGAGAGAGAGAGAGAGAGACAGAGAGAAAGAGAGAGAGAGAGAGAGAGAGAGAGGGAGGGAGAGAGAGACAGTCAGACAGACAGTCAGAAGACAGGATTCCCAAACTCCAGCTTGCTCATCCGCCCCCGAAAAAGTCCAATTCCATAACCCGCCCAATACGGTCGTTTCCCCTTTTGCAATTCAGTAACTAAAGAAGCTGACAGGAGTTTTGCATTTGTGTTTTCAGAATGTAACTTTCCCAAGGGTCTATTCTGTTAAAGTCAAAATACAAAGGAAGTTTTGTTATTAAAGATGAAAGACTCGAATATTACAGCAAACTTCAATTGAAATTCATGCTCGTGATGGTACAGCATATTTGCCTTTTCATATACAAACTCCTTTTTTTGAAAATAGAGGTATATTTCTTTTCTTTTCAATTCCTGATTTGCGGGCCGAATAAGAAGGCAAAACGTGGATAAATCATCTTCAGTTCTCCTTTTCCAGACACGAACAAATCATTTACACAAAGAAAAAAAAATATCAATCAGTCCCATAATAAAAACAGCAATAAAATCATCATGAAACCCATACTATTTACAAAGACACTCCAACACACCTACATACACAAGCACGTACATATGACCCTCTCCCCCTCCTCCCTCCTTCTCTGGTTCAATAAAACCTCGTAGGAAACCAAACGACCGAGTGATGCATGAAGGAGCCTCGAGGATAACGGGCGAGGAGTGCCTGGAGACCCCGAGGCACTGTGTAATGGCCCTCTCAGGATGCCACCAGATCTCCCCCAGCTGACCTTGTTACACCGGAGCTAGGCTGGAGAGAGCTCAGGCTGGATCGTGTTATTTCGTCAATTTTTTCATCTCGGCTTAAGTGGCGGCTGCTTTCTCCTTCCTGGTGCTTTTGTGGGGGGTTGTTTCTTTGTTTATTTACGTTGCCGTTTCTTCATCTTCGTTGGCCTTTTTTCTGGTTATTTTTCTGGTTAGCGTTTCAAAATATTGCTTTATATCATTGTGTCTTCCTTCTCTTCTCCATGTTTCCGCTTTCTTTCGGATTTTTTAAAAATCTTATTATCATTTTTTCGTTCTCTTATGCTCTTTCTATGCTTCATATCTTTAGTTTGTTTCGAATTATGTATCTATTATCTATTGCTTTATTCTCCCTCTGTCTTCTCAGATTTTTTTCGGCTATTTTCGTTGTTTTCTCCTCTTCTGTATATCATAACGTAGTTTCTTATGGGTTATTTCATCGCTTCATCACTTCTTTATTTTCCTTATTTTATATACATTTCCTCCATATCTTTTTTCTCTCTCTCTAATTTATTTCAGATTAGTTTTCTCTTATCATTTCCCCATAATTTCCTCTCTTTCGTAATTTTTCCTCCATCTTGGCCTTTTGTGTATTCGTTTCCAGCTCCTCCCCATCTCCCCCCTTTTCGAATAACGTCCCTCTGTTTTGATGTCTCGTCTCGTTATGAGTGAACGCCCTCCCCTCTGCATAGCCGCGTCCCCTCGTCCCCTCATCTTCGTGTAAAAGTCTTCTTTCTTTTCCCCCTCGTCCCTCGAGGTTTCTCTTGTGTTATTAATGACCGTCTGAAATTTAACCCTTTCCTCACTCATTGCTTCGTCAAAGGATGATCACAGACAACATGGTGGAAGTGAGGCCGAGGGTTGAGGGTAGGAAGGGCTGGAAGGAAGGGCGATTTGCTGGGAAGGATAATGATTATAACGTTATCAATAACGATAATGATAATGGTACTGTTATTGTTACTACTACTGCTGCTATTATGATTATGGTTATAATGGCAATACTACTTCTACAAAGTAATAATAATAATGATAATGACGATAATAACACAACAGTGATGACTGATAACAGAATGTTGAAACAATCAAAGCGTTCGCAGGCAGGTCAAGACAGATCGTAAGTGCCAAGAAAACTAACACGGTTCATTCACTCTCCGTATCGAAGAAAGCTTAGAAGGATTTCCTTTTATGTGTTGTAGAAGATACGATACAGAAGTTCGTTTGCTGTAGAGAGTAAGATATTTTATTTTTGTCAAAAGTCGATAGTGCGTTTGTTGTATAAAGTAAGAGACCTTGCAGCTGTAGATGGTTCAACAGCTCGCTTATTGTGGAAAGTTTGTTACTACGTTTCCCCTACCAGTCCTGAGAGCTTCATCTCAGAGCATCGGATTCACCTCGACCGGTTCGAAGCAATACGGTAAATCAATCTTCTTGTTTATTCCACTGTAAACGTACATGTATATACACACACCTACGCATACATACATACATACATACATACATACATACATACATACATACATACATACATACATACATACATACATACATACATACATACATACATACATATATATATATATATATAGATACATACATGCATACATGCATACATACGTACATGTATATGTATATATATATACATATATATATAAATATAAGTATATATATATATATATATATATATATATATATATATATATATGTGTGTGTGTGTGTGTGTGTGTGTGTATGTGTGTGAGTATATATATATGTGTGTGCGCGCATGTGTTGAATGTATGTATCTATGTATGTTTGCATAAATGTGTATCAAATACAAATATACATACCTATTCTATGTAAATCTATCTTTCTCCTGTATGTATCGATCATTGCATTCTTCTATCCATCATATTTACCTTTTTTATAATTTTATTATCTGGCCAATATGAATTTTCAGATTTCCTACGTTTTTACATGCTAAACGAGTCATGAAATGATAGTCAATCTATCTTGCTTCGTTAACTACAAAATAAATATACGTGTTATATTCGTGACAAAGAAGACATTCATTGCAACGAAGTACATCAAATCACATCAATATGCCAGTGAAAACATAACATGTGCAACTACACGCAACCAAAGGCTAACTTCTTTAAGGAGTTTATGGTTTCACATGTATTAAAAAAAGGTTTATTGACTATGATTGCAACTGCGCACGTGTAAATGATTAATTCTAAACTGTATAACGCCAACGAGTCGATGGCAAGTCAGACATCCCGATCCGGGTATAACGAATGACGTCATAATAAACACAGTGCGGTCCATCGAAGGACACAAGAGGTAAACAGCATATTTCTTTATGGCTTTATATGTTTACCCCCCCCCCAGTCTCATCGCCCCCCCACCCCCCACCCAAGGACAGGGCCACACCGGGACCAGCCGTTGCCGCCATTTATGTCCGTTTTATGAGCGGTCACTGCTGTTGCATCCTGTTAACGCACATTGCACTGCCGCGTTGCACCGAAAAAAAAAAAAACGATTGCGGCGCTGGAAAGAGAATGGCTATTTCCCCGGACTACTACTAATAGACCTGTAATGGAGGTTTAATGAGAGACAGGCCGCCTATTTTTTTGAAGTTGCCTGCCACTTAGCCATCCCCCTTTTTCCATTATCCATTCAATTAACCTTTATTGCGGGTATCAGGACACTCGCACTGACACCTTGAACGAAGTACGCCCAGCTGCAAAATCTACGCGTTGACACCCATTCATTCAGGCGGCGGCCAGTCTACCCATCTGCTTACGACCCCATGGGCGAGTTCATTGATCCGGCTCGCAGGAGGTACGCGAAGGTGTCTCAACCAAAACAAATGACGCGCGCGGTTTCTCGGCTCTCTCTCGCTAAACAGCAGAGCAAGGAAAGAGTTGCATTAATTTCTAAGAGATTTCTTCATTATGTTCTCTTTATTGGATAATGATAAGAAGATTAAATGGAAAAAAAATGGAAGAAAAGAGCTCTTTCTTTTTTTCTTTCTTTATTTTTTATTATTATTTCTTTACTCCCTGTCACTCATGTTCAACATGTACCAATGCATAGTTTACCTCAAACAATCTCGCATTCTTCTTTCACCCTCTACTCACCCCCCCCCCCACCTCCCTCTCGGCGAACCTACCTTGACCCATATCTTCTACCCCCTTCCCCATCCCGACCCTCCCCCTCCCCCGCTTCCCCTTCCTGCTCATCGCAAACACGCGGGTATATTCTCTCGCCCGCATCGCCCGCCCGGCTAACAATCAATAGTGTTTGCCTTAACGACACCACCGCGGTTCGTGAGCGTGCCAGCGCCCGTGGAAGGCGGGGGCGGAAGGAAGGAAGGGGGGGGTGGGGATTTATTCAATCTGCGAAAGGATAAGGGGAAGGGGGAAGGGGAGGCCGAAGGGTAAAAAAGAAAAAATAGAGACAATGTGTGCCCACTCGGTACCGAGAGTGTTATTAGTGGTAAAATCATAGAAGATTAACAAGGATTATATAGCCCGCTATTAAACCCCTCTCTCCTTGCATATGCGCTGTGCAAGGGTATCATGTGTATCATAATAACGTTTTCGTGGTAATGCCTTCTAAATCCTTGGGTACAGTTAGGCATGCAAGCGCAAATACACGTTTAATAAAATGAAGAAAATGTCACTGAAGCGTGCGCAACTGGAAGCATGAGCAGGCACGCATATCTACGCAAGCACATAAAAGAATATCGCTCCCAAAACAATATCAGAAACGATTAATGCAATACTACTTTAAAATTCTAAAAAAATAAAAATAAAAAATACATATTCATGAGTCTGATCTTTCGCACTGGATTCTTCATGAGAAAGTGAGTTTTAGCAGACGGTAGCAAACCTTCTCCCGGGATTTCTTCTGAGTCACAAAGCCTCACCTTTTATGACCTGTCCCCCTCCCCCTCCCCCCTTCCCCCCTCCCCCCATCCCCCATGGCTCCCCCGCCCGATAACACCTTCCTGAAAGCCGCTTATCAAATATTCAAGATGATCTAAAAATAACTGCGGACACTCTCTCTTGTTGCAGTTATTTTCAGAACCATTGTTTGTGTACCAAATCTGGTGGACAAGTGGCTGAGGTCACGCCAGGTTTCTCTATGAAATCACACACGCAAGCAAACGAACATGCTTACTAGACACACACACACACACATACACAAACACACACACACACATGCACACACACACACACACACACACACACACACACTCACACACACACACAGACACACACACACACAATAAAACAATTACACACGAATACCTACATGCAGAACATTTACACACGCACGAACACACATACACATGTACAAACACATTCTCAAGCACACATGTGCACACTACCACACACGCTCAAGCCCACACATGTCCACTAACACGCACTCTCAAGCAAACACATGCAAAAACTCTCAAGTACACAAACACACACGTTCAAGCACACACATGCACACTAACACACACTCTCAACCACACACATGTACATTAACACACTCAAGCACACACATGCACACTAACACACTCACAAGCACACACACGCTCAAGCACACACATGCACACGCGCCGCCAACTATTTCAAAGCGAAAATCGAACAGCAATCGACACAACTTTCGAAGTGTCGGGAAACGAGATGGAGTCTTGAAACTAAACTATTCACGGAGAGAAAATTAAACATATGCATTACTTTTGTTCGACCTTTTGTTCAGTCCCGCCTCTTTCATCCTCCTTTAATTACGTTGCTATTGGTTTTATCTCCAATTCGTATTTCGTGCATTTGCCTGTTCAGACGCTCGCTTTAGGATCAAATGCGGTGCTGATTGTCCCCCGCACTGATGACTGAATCCAATTTCGAGGAATTTTTCAAACAATCCAACTCTTGAGGCTCTGCTCAGGCTACTTCATCGAACTTACATGAGAAGTCGCCAAGTCAGGAAAATTATTTTCTAAAATCTGATTTACTCTCTTTTTTTTTTTTTTTCTCCCTGTTTTTCTTTTTCTCTGACTTTCTCTCTCTCTCTCTCTCTCTCTCTCTCTCTCTCTCTCTCTCTCTTTCTCTCTCTCTCTCTTTCTCTCTCTTTCTCTCTCTCTCTCTCTTCTCTCTCTCTCTCTCTCTCTCTCTCTCTCTCTCTCTCTCTCTCTCTGTCATTCTTTCTGTCTTTCTCTCTGTCATTCTCTCTCTCTCTCTCTCTCTCTCTCTCTCTCTCTCTCTCTCTCTCTCTCTCTCTCTCTCTCTCTCTCTCTCTCTCTCTCTCTCTCTCTCTCTCTCTTTCTCTCTCTTCTGTCGGAAGGCTAAGTATGCTGAGTGAGTATGCCTCCACAGCGACTTCCATGCCCTGTTCTTGCTCCGAGGCATATGCATGGCTGGAGGTGAGGGTAACACTTATCGACTGAGCTTTCTCGCGTGGCTTGGGGTCGCCTGGCGCTCTCTCTTGTTAGCGAGTTAGCCAGTCGTGCAAAAGGTGAGTTTAGATCGTGAGTTATTTATTTGTTTATCTTTTTTTATTATTTCGTGTCTTTTTCATCTACTCAATATTCAGTATGTAAATGTTAGAAAAGGGGAATTGTCAATTGTTATATCTATATAAAAGCATCGCCCAATTCACTTTAAGAAGCATAATGCTCCTTTTACCCACACAAAACGGGGGAAAAAAATATGTTTGCTGTGAGTCTAAGCTACGTAAACGATAATTAATTAATAGATACTACTATTTTCTTGAAGAGGGGGGGGGGGGGGTTGCAACGCATCATCTGTAAAATTATCATGCCTATTTTGCGACTGCAATGGCGATATACAAGCACCTCCATTTAGGTGACCTTCCTCCAGTATTTATTCTGCTCTCACTATTAGTAATAGCAAAATCAAATAATGTTTTAGAAAAAGACCATCTATACATAAGTCTATCTATATGCCCTTCATTCTATTTATCTATTCGAGAGAAGAAAATACATTAGCGAATACCTAGACAAACAAACATTAAAGCTACGAAAGATGCTAAAGAGGAGAAAGATAGACACAAAGAAAGAACAAAAAGAGAGGAAGAAGAAAGGCAGATACAAAGAGACAAAGCGAGCGAGACAGAGCAAGAGGCAGAGATGGCGGACTGAGAGATGCCGCCGGTTCTTTCAGCAGTGAGAAGGTAATCCCGGGCAAGCAAACACAGGTCTGAGAGCTCTTTATGGCGAGTTCGTTAGAGGTGTGTAGCTGCAGCTGCTCTGTGGCGCCGTGGAGTGGCTGTTGTGGGTCTGTGTGCGCTGGGTCGGCTGCAGCGTGGGTGTTTGTGTGCGTATGTTGGCTTGCGTGCTTGAGTGAATATGCTTGTGAGTGCGTGTGTATGGGGCGGCTGTTGGCGAGGCGGGGTCGCCGTACGTGGTGTCGAAAAAGGCAAAAAGAGGGAGTTAAAGAGAGAAAGGACGTCCATCATGAAATATACGCGGATGTTAAACTCTTTTCTCACTTTTTTTGTTCGAACAGAAAAAAAAAACAAACATACATAGAAACATATACAGTAACCCACAATCGCTACGATGAAGATTCTGCATATCCCTGTGAAATACCTTGTCCCTAAAAACCTTTACCAATACACGATCTGGAAATGTGCGCCGTTAACAAACGTACGCGGTTGAGTAGCGATACTGATACATCGCTCGTGGACAAATTCTTACTGAACTTGAAACACAAACACAATATATATGTGGATGTGGGTGTGTCTGTGTGTGTGTGTGTGTGTGTGTACATATATATATATATATATATATATATATATATATATATATACATATATGTATTTATATATATACATATACATATATATGTATATGTGCACACACACACACACACACACATATGTATATACATATATATATGTATATCTTTATATATATAATATATACATATGTATATATATAAATATAAATGTACAATATATATATATAAATATAAATATACATATATATATATATATATATATATGTATGTATGTATGTATGTATGTATGTATGTATGTATGTATATATATATATATATATATATATATATATATATATATATATATATATATATGTATGTACGTATGTATGTATGTATGCATCTGTATACATATTTGTGTGTGAGTGTGTGTGTGCGTACACACGCATACACACACAAGCTCTATACTGAAACCGCAGAGTTGTCACGAGGAGCTGAGAGGTCTTTCCTTACAAGTCCGCAGACAAAAGGTCTAGACGCCTTGTCTTATTCCGTTGTTTCGCCGTTTGCTCTCGCTGCCACGGAAGGAAGGCGCAGCGGAGACGGACAGATAAGAAGTCCTTCCTGATCCCGAATGTTTGTCAGCGATCTTTGGAGTTTTGTGAAGAAAGAGGTGTAACATGTCAGCTGAATAACAGGATTGCGGACTTTACATTATATTAATTGGTGCGATAAATGTTCATGGAAATAAAATATTTTTTGAATCGAATAGGTGATTTCATTGGTTGATAAATCATGTAAGTGGGATTTATACACATGAAGTATATTCTATGGATGCATACAATCTATACATATGCATATAGAAATGTATAAAACCCGAGATCGTTTCACAAATCGTTTTCTTAAGTTCTCACAAATAATCCTATGATGTGCAGCTCAAACAATTTCCGATAATAATTAAACGTTTTTGATGGACAAAGAGGAATCCTAAGGAGGTATAGATTTTTTTTTTTTTTTTTTTGCTCCTCCTTCACAAAGACAGTCCTTTCGGAATCTTCGTCATTTCACTTCTTCCCTTTTCTTCATTTATTTGTTTGGCGTATTCTCTTGTACCAAGATCATTTACCTTTTTGAAGATATGTTTTTTTCACACACGCACACACACACACACACACACACACACACACACACACACACACACACACACACACACACACACACACACACACACACACACACCAGGGTTGTTCGGCCTCCTCTCTCCACCTCTCTTCTCCTTCATCATTTCCACATTGTCATTTCTCTACGTACTATTTCCCCTCCGGTTTTCCCCTACCCCCTCTCTCCGTTACTTTTTCTCAATCATTCTCTCCATTACTTTTCCGTTACCTTTATCCCGAACTTCCCGTACCTACTCCTCCTTTTCCTTTTCCCATTTTCCCTCTCCCCGCTTCAATTATCGTATTCCTCTCCTACTCCTATTTCCCTTACACTCTTTCCCCACTCTTCCCTCCTCCACACTATTCCTCTCCTACTCCTATTTCCCTTACACTCTTTCCCCACTCTTCCCTCCCCCACACTATTTTTCCCCTGCCTTTTTGCTTACTTATACCCCCCACCCCCCCACCCTTACTCCCATTCCTATTACGTTACCCTTCTTCCTGTTTCTATTTCCCTCTCCTCTCCCAACTTAATTTCCTCTCTTCTTCTCCCTACTCCTATCCCCTTACCCACTCCCATTCCCTCCCCCCTCTCCCAACTCCCATTCCCCTACCTCTTCCCTCGCAGCAAGTCCCCGTTTTTCTCCCTATCCCACCCCTCCCGCTCCCCCTCTCCCTCCCCTTCCCCCTCTCCCCATTCCCCTACCGTCCCACCTCCTCCCTTCCCTCAGCTTGGTCTCCCCACTCCCCTTCCCTTCCTCTCCCCCCCCCCCTCCTCCCCCTTCTCCCTACGTCGGAATAATTCCTCGCCTTCGTGGTCTCTGATGCCAATTAACGCAGACGCAACACACTGTCGATGTATTCACCCCATCGCGGCTGACAAATGGGGTTCGATCCGAGGCTGGAAACTATGTCGAGACGGCCCCATGAACCTCCTTTGTTGCGTGGACCGAAGCGACCATGCTATTATTTTTTTTTTTTCCCCTTTTACTTACGTCTGGTTCCTTGACACACAGCCGGACAAGCAGGTGTGGACGTACACATTGATATATAGGTATATAACCAAAGAGGCAAGAGCGTATACAGAAAAACAGCTGTGTCTATTGGTGTTTTTGATTATAAGAAAAACATGTGGGCAAGCACCTATTTATGTACGCAGATATGGACAAACGCCCACGCACGACAAATACGTACACATTATCAACCGTTTGAAGTTTTTTTTTTTCTCCTTTTGATCATTTGACAAACACAAACACAAGTACCCACATACGTACACATGCAAACAAGTACACGCCCACATATCAACCCTTTGAATGTGCGTGGATGGGGGGAAGGGGGGGAGGAAGAGAGGGTGGGGGCGAAAGTATTGTTGATGGGGGGAGAGGGGGGGTACGGACCTTCGATCGCTCGGTATGATTTGTTTATAGTTTGCGTGCTTTGCAAAACGTAATGTGTTTTGTTGCTATCAGTCCTATACATGTCTGCTCGTGTTTGTGTCCTGTTTGTGTGTGCGTGTGAGGGTATAATTTTAGTGTAACATGCAGCTAACCTTTCTTATTCCAGAGCACTGGTACAGTGTTTTCTACCGATATCACCCTTAAATAATACGATTGTTTATTTAATTCAGTTCAAATAAAATTTCATTTAACGAACACATTTTTGGACTAGAACCTCCATAATCAAGTATATATTAGTGTACTTGCCTGCAATTCTTTGTCGAAAATCAAAGCTGGTGAAAACAGGGTTTATGTCCGTAGAGAAACTTCCCTCTGTATTTATTAAATAAGTGTTCAAAGAAACTACATTTCTGTCTCTCAGGCTGAAACTGACTGAACAAACACACAATAAAGGATGCTCTTGCTAGTGCAGCAGCAGCGAAAAGTAATGGGAAGCAGATTACATAAAGATTAAATGGAAAACTTTCACGCGGAATTTATGGTAAATGCGAAAATTGGCATCCGAGTTTACTTAATTTTCCCATTGTATTTTTCATTTTTGTATAGACTTCCAAATCCCTTTATTAATATCATCTTCGTTGCTCCTTTACTTCCTATGTACGTACTTCATTTACATTTTCTTCCATTTCTATTTCCTTCATTTTCATGTATTGCGTAAGTTCGAAAGTGTATTGCAAGTTAATAGCTTGCTAAATCAGTTCCTCCCGCATCAACTTTCGAACATCAGGAAAATGCTCAATAACAAGCCGTGAACTACGTAACAAGCCCTCATCACGGTGCCTCTTTATACAAGGCTGTTACTGCTTGCCTCATAAATGCAGTAAACCTCGGTAAATTGTTCTTTAATATGAGGAGAAAGGGCCATAAAAAGGAAGAGAATCACGTGATTGTTTATCCACTGCAACAGAAGATAGGTTGCTCGTGATCTCTTAATTGCTAATCAATGACAGATTACGCTAATCAGGGGGAGTTAGTGGCGGTTAGAGTCTGATAAGGAAGTTGTTCGGTGAGTCAGAAGGCTGTCTCAGCATCTATTATAGTTGTTGAGCTCAGGGACGGACGGCGTCCGAACACGCACACAGAGAAGCACACGCACATGCACACACACACACACACAGTTTAGACCGATATACAGAATCGAAATAAAAGAGAAATTAAAGTTACACGTATATATAAATATAAATGATAATAATAATGACAAGAATGATAATAATAATAGTCTTGACTAAGGAAGGAGACAAAGACAGAGACTGAGACTGAATTTGATGAGTAATTGGGATGGCGAAGGACGAAGACAGTGACGAGAGAGAGGGAAAAGAGAAGACAAGAAGCATGAGAAAGGTGAGGGAGAAGGGAATTAGAAATTAGTCAAAGCGGATGCAGAGAGTATGGATGGAAATAATCAGAGAAGAGGAGGGATTTCGCTCGTGATTACAGATATATACAATTCATGGAAATTATATTCTCGTATTAATGTGTGTGTGAAGATAGATAGGTGGATAGATAGAATGATAGAGATAAACTGAGAAAGAGAGAGAGAGAGAGAGAGAGAGAGAGAGAGAGAGAGAGAGAGAGAGAGAGAGAGAGAGAGAGAGAGAGAGAGAGAGAGAGAGAGAGTATTCTTGTTATATAAATTTGTTTTGCATAATCAGAAAGAATTTCCCGTTCCGAATTCACCGACTTTCCAATGAAGCATTTTTCGATATATCGTAGCTACGTTACAGCATAAAAGGCCACTCTTCTCTTTCAAAATTGACTTAGAAATATGAGATGGTGTCCATTTTCCTTGGAGAAAGATATTTCAAATGACAGCTCATTCTGCTAATACTCTTTTCATAGCTTCTTTGCTTGTTCAGAACTTTTCGAGGTATTGTCTGATACAAGATTTGCTCACTTATATGGCTATTCCGTCCTTCGCCACACACACACACGCACACACACACACACACACACACACACACACACACACACACACACATACACACACACACACACACACACACACACACACACACACATACACACACTCGCACACAATATCCCTTAACAGCGACGGGAAAATGAGAGGGGGAGAGGGGAAAGGGGAGGGGAAAGAGGGAAGAGGGAAGATGGAAGAGGGGAGAAAGGGGAGAGGGGAGGGAGAAGAGGGGAGAGAGGATGAGGTAGAATAGAGAGGATGTATCTTAACACGATCCTGCGTGTATGCGGACGATTGTGAGTATAAATACATACCGGTGCGTCCTTACCTGCGGTCACCTGTGCTTGCGTGTGACACAGAGTGAGCATAGGAATGTATCTATTTGCGTGTACATGACTGCATGCGAAAGTGCGATTGTGTAGACGTGGCCACTTTCGCATATCATATGCCAGAGTATCAGAGGACAAGAAGAAAGAAGGGAAGGAATAGGAGAGAAGTTGAAAAGAAGAGAAGGGGATCAGAGGAGAAGGACGGAAAGAGAGAGGACAAGACGAAAGAAGAGAAGAGCAGAAGAAAAGAAGAACAAGTTGGGAAGAGAACAAAAAAAAAAAAAAAAAAAGGAAAAGAGAGAGGACAAGACAAAAAAAGAGAAGAGCAGAAGAAAAGAAGAGCAAGTTGGGAAGAAACCAACACCAAAAAAGAAGGATATGAAGAAGCAAAAAGAGAAGCTGGAAGGAGAACAGAGAGAACGAGAAGAAAGGGAGAAGAAGGGGAAGCAAGAATTGCATCCGCCCATTCCAAAGCCAGAGGAACCAGTCTTCGCTCATTCCCGGGAAATATACAGGGACGAGACGAGCAGGTTGAGGCTCAGGACCGCGGCGGATGGGAGATTGGGACGAAGCAAAGGGAGAAAAAGAAGAGGAGAAAGAGGAAGCAGAGGAGGAGGTGGAAGAAGAAGATAATGAGGATGAAGAAGAAGAAGGAGGAGGAGGAGATGAAGTAGAAGAAAAAGAAGAAGAAAAAGAAGAAGAAGGAGGAGGAGAAGAAGAAATAAAGAAGAAAAAAAGAAGAAGACGGGAAGAAGAAGGAGAAGAGGAGGAGGAGGAGGAGGAAGAAGAAGAGAAGAAGAAGAAAAAGAAGAAGAAGAAGAAGAAGAAGAAGAAGACGAGAAAAAGAAGAAAAGAAGAAAAAGAGAAATAGAAGAAGAAGAATCAATGGTAGCAGTAGACAAGAAGTAGATGTAGCTGCAATGGTATCATTGTATTCTCGTATTCATCAACAGCTGATGGATGCGAGTGGCATTAGAAAGAAGGGGGATATGGATATTGGGGAGAAGAAGAGGGGGGAGAACTAAACAAAAGAAGAAGAGACAAGAAAAAGAAAGCGAGGAAGGAGGCGAAAAGAGGATAAGAAACGGATGATGATGTCAGATATCTTCAACATCATCAGCAACAGTTCTTCATTCGTAAAATGAGAATAAACAAAACAACAACAACAACAATGAAATTACTAGATCAACATAGATTAAAACAAACAACCAAACAAAAGCAAAAACAACCACACAGAAATAACCAAAACACAAATATGATGAAACCGAGATAATAATAATAATAATAATAATAATAATAATAACAATAACAATAATAACAATAACAAAAATAATAATGATAATAATAAAAGAAATGAAAGAGAGGCTGGGCGTGGACAAACACAAAAGACCGCCGCTTCCATCACCAATCACTTATATTGGTGTTATGTACCGTATTGATCGCTGACTTCGCGACGGAGATGAGGGGGAAGGGAAGGAGGGGGAGAGGGCGAGAGGGAAGGGGGAGGGGGAAGGGAGGGAGGGCGAGAGGGCGAAAGGGAAAGGGGAGGGAGGGGGAGAGGGGGAGAGGGCGAGAGGGTGAGAGGGAAAGGGGAGGGAGGGGGAGAGGGGGAGAGGGCGAGAGGGCGAGAGGGAAGGGGGGAGGGGGAAGGGAGGGAGGGGGAGAGGGCGTGAGGGAAGGGGGGATGGGGATGGGAAGGAGGGGTAGAGGGCGTGAGGGAAGGGGGGAGGGGGGAGGGAGGGAGGGCGAGAGGGTGAGAGGGAAGGGGGAGGAGGAAGGGAGGGAGGGCGAGAGGGAAGGGGGAGGGGGGAGGGAGGGAGGGGGAGAGGGCGAGAGGGAAGTGGGAGGGGGAAGAGAGGGAGGGGGAGAGGGCGAGAGGGAAGGGAGGAGGGGGGAGGGAGGGAGGGCGAGAGGGAAGGGGGAGGGAGAGAGGGCGAGAGGGAAGGGGGAGGGGGGAGGGAGGGAGTGGGGAGGGAGGAAGGGGGAGGGGGGAGGGAGGGAGGGCGAGAGGGCGAGAGGAAAGGGGGAGGGGGGGAGGGAGGGAGGGGGGGAGGGAGGGAGGGGGGAGGGAGGGAGGGGGAGAGGGCGAGAGGGAAGGGGGAGGGGGGAGGGAGGGAGGGCGAGAGGGCGAGAGGGAAGGGGGGGGAGGAAGGAGGGGGAGAGGGTAAGAGGGAAGGGGGGAGGGGGAAGGGAGGGAGAGGGAGAGGGGGAGAAGGCGAGAGGGAAGGGCGGAGGGGGAAGGGGTAGGAGGAGGAGGAGGAGGAAGGAGAAAGGGGAAAGAGGGAAGGAAGGGAGGGGGAGGGGGGCAGGGGGAGGGGAAGGCGGAGAAGGGAGGGGGAGAGGTGAAGGGTAGTAGGAGGAGGAAGGAGAAAGGGGGAAGGGGGAGAGGTGGAGAAAAGGAGAAAGAGAAAGAGAATGGGAAGGGGAAAAAAGGGAAAGGGGGAGAGGTGAAGCGGTAGGAGGAGGAGGAAGAAGAAAGGGAAGGAGGAGAGGTGGAGGGTAGGAAAAGGAGGAAGGAGGAGGAGGAAAAAGAAGTGGGAATTGGGAAGGGGAAAGGGGGAGAGGTGGAGGGTAGGAGGAGGAAGATAAATGGGACATGGGACGTGTAATGGCGAAATAAAGTGTAACGTGAGTAATACGTGCAAAGATAGGGATAAAATGAGGAAGATTTTTATGAGGGCGGGAGGGAGGGATGCCAGTAAAGTAGGTGACAGAGGCAGAGGCAGAAAAAGATTTGATACAGAAGGAAAAGAGATAGCGACACACATACACACAGTTAGACAGACAGACAGATAGACAGACAGATAGATAGATAGATAGATAGATAGATAGATAGAGAGAGAGAGAAAGAGAATTATATGAAAATTCGTGAGGTTGAGAGAGAAAGGAGTGAATAAACATAGAGAGACCAACAGACAGATGGACATCCAAGCAGAAAGAGATAGAGAAAGAGACACAGCAAAGTATTAGACAGACAGGCAAGCAAACAGACAGAGAGATAGATAGATAGAGAAAAAAAGGCCTATTCTCCTGATGATTCGTTCCTCATTTTCTCTCTCGTCAACAAGCCAATGGTTCCCTTGTGAGCCATAAACACAGCCCATAAAAAATGTTACCTGGAAAATAACCCTGTTTTTTGCGTGCATCATATTTCCCTTTTGCAGTCGACTCGCTACGTGTTTACTTTCATCTTTGCCAGAGATTTGGAAAATAATAGACAAACAATAAAAATCGCAATGATGTCTTACTTCTTTGTTTTACTAACAGCATTATCTAAATAATGCAAAAAACATAAATGGGCTTAATTTTGTCAAAACGCGACAGGTCATACACATATTCGCGTTCAAAGATAAATAAACTGAAAACTAATTTAAAAAATTACTACGATAAATAATGAAATACGTAAATGGTTAGGGGAAATGTAAATACTTCCGGTTGATGCAAAGGAGGGTCATCCACCCCACAAAAACAATAGTAATAAAATAAGATGAAAGCCTAGAGAGATAGAGAGAAAAAAAATAAAGTCCATCAAAAATATAGAAAATTAATAACGGAATATTCTTTAAAAATTATAACATCCTACAAGTCCCGCTCTTACTCACTTAATGCAATTGTTGCGTGCAATTCTGAGGTGCTGTCTCTCCGCCCCTATTTTTCGTTCCCTTTTTGCACCGTGACTTTTATAAGGCTCGCGGATGAAAAATCATTCCCAGGAAATTTTGTAACATGTCTCAGGTCGTGATCAGAATATTGCTCTCCCCGACCTCTTACGCCCGTGCTCGTACCCTGGGAGCAAGGGTTGTTTGCCAGGGGATTACAGCGCGTTTGGCAGTCCTTCATACATGTTTGTGTAGGTATTTATATAAATGGGTATACATGCATACATATATGTACATATATATATGTATATATATATATATATATATATATATATATAATACATATATATATATATATAAGAACATATATATATATATAAATATATATATATATATATATATATATATATATATATATATATATATATATATATACACACTGTTGTTGTTGTTCTTTTCCGACAGCCATTTATTCCACTGCAGGGCATAGGCCTCTCTCAATTCACTATTGAGAAGTTATGTGGTAGTGCCACCCTTGTCTGATTGGATGCCCTTCCTAATCAACCGCGGTTCGGCGCGCTAACACCTGCCACGGCGGCGACTTCCCCTGCGACTCATGCGTTTGACTTTCTCAAGGCGATATGACGTTTTCTCGTCGTGAGATCGGGCTCGAGCCAGCAGTCAGAGCGCAGGCCTCGGGGCCACGAGGATCGGAGTCCAGTGCTCTAACTATTAGACCATATATATACATATATATTTATGTATGTGTATATATAGATACACACACACACAAACACACACATACATATATACATATATATATATATATATGTATATATATATATGTATAT
>NC_061834.1:26104942-26112442 GCF_019202785.1 Penaeus chinensis | reverse complement strand
ACACACACACACACACACACACACACACACACACACACACGGAGAGTATATATGTGTATATATAGTGTATTATATATACATATATATATATATATATATATATATATATATATATATATATATATATACATACATATACATACACATATATACGTATATGTGTGTGTGCGTGTATAATTGGGCACTGAAATGTCACAGTTATCGTTACTCTAGAATTTAATCATATGTATATCAAAGGAATCTGCTGATTTCTGCTGCAATTGCAATGTTACTGATAATTGCAATATTGGCAGTAATAAAACACGACAAAGTTTACGTCACAAACATATATTTGATGTATTACTGTACAATCACGTTAATGGTTATGTCGCAAGGACCGTAAGGGATTAACAACATGATAAAGAGATATGACCATCGATGTATCCATTAATCTGCTCCACGATTTCGCTAGTCTGTTCTTAATCAGTCTTGGGTTATACGTAGTTTTCATTCTTTTTTTTTTTCTTTTTTTTAAATTAAATTTCGTAGTGTTTACTGGAGTAATGACTAGATTCCATAAAGCTACTGCATATTGCACATAAGCGGTGTGACATACGTACTAAAATTTTAGGGCGTACGTGCAGACACGCTCTCGTGATTTTGTAAATACATCATATAATCCATTATTGATGAAACAACAAAATGGTTTACTTTATTCTTCTTTTTTTCTTATTTTTTTACTATCCAACGCCGAACTAAAATACTTAGAGAAGTGCCTATTCCTGTGTGTAGGTAAAATTTCCACTACAAGACTCGCTGAGTAATACGGTTTGGAGTTTGTATAGTTGTTATTTTTTTTTTTTTTTGGTCGAAACCAACTAATACGGCCGAGCGGTCCTTCGTAAGCTCGCAAGGCTCTTAATGGGTGAGTTCAAAAAGCCTTCGGGGTTCTCTGTCGCATTACAGGACCAAAAATAACCACCAGGGCATAATACGGTGTAGAAAGAGCCGAAGGCAAAGGAGACACAGACGTAAGTTATATTGGCGTTGCTTCAAAGGCCACGCGCATGTAAGTATATTGACGTTGGCCAGAGGAGATACGAGCGTAAATTATTATTAGTATATTAGTATTCGGGTAAAGGGAACGTACTGGAGAGAGAAGAAAGGAAATATGAACATATAGCTTAAACTAGCGGTGAAAGAAAGGGAAGACAAAGGGGAGACATAAAAACGGCATGCACAGGCGGTGGAAAAGAGGGATAGGCGGTTTAAACTTCCGCTTCAACTAAGTTGGCTTACATAAATCGACTTTGGGGCGAGAGGAACATAGATTCCTGGCACAGCACGCGTAAACAAGCAACGACAACATGCACAACGACAGCGGCATCTCAGCATTACGCAACAGATCGGGGAGCGGCGTCCCCGCGGACTCGGAGGAGGGGTGAAAGGGGGAGGAGGCACCGCCCGAGCTCGAAGTTAAAGCTGACTTTAAACGCCAACACTTTAATCGTCGGTCAACCTGACGTAAGTGCTTCAATTCCTTCGTGGAAATTATGGCTGTTGTATATCAAGTATGTATTCATCAGAGAGCGAATGGCCTTTGAACAATCCCCCTCCCTTTGAAAAGCGAGTAATGCCCCCGTCGTCGCCGTCAACTTCCGGGGCAGAGTCGTCCACCCAGGCGCCGTGCACGCAACGCGATGCTCTCTTCCCCGCGCATTTCGAAACCGGCCGCTGGGGCGCGTAATGGCCAGCGCGAACGACTGCCGATCAAAATGTCCCAGCGCGGCAGACCTCCGTTAGGGGCCATTCTATCACCGGAGAACATTGCCGCCCTCTTTATCGCTAACCAATTTTTGCCTCTTTTCTCGGCATTGCCATGTTGGGGGGGAAACCGTTAAACGTCGTTATTTCGAGACCAGTCATTTACAAGCTATTTGTCGCGAAAATATGAGTGTGTAACACCCGTTACAATTTCAAACCTTGCTGCATTTTGTTCATTCTGATGTTCGGGTCGGTAGAGTTTACGCATTTCAATGCATGTATCCCAAATGTTTTTCATTGCTTCATAACAAAACGGGCGATAGAAAATGTTTATTTAATCACTTCGCTGTTTACCACTTAATTTCGGGAAACTGAATTATTCCTGAATATGCGTTCGATTCAAAGCGTGACCAGTCATTCATTCTTTCATTCTGAATTAGCAGGCACTGAAATTTTGCATGTCACAAACTATTCATGGAAAATGTAAAGAGTAATTTAAAAATTAATTAGAGATTATCTCGTTCACTCAAACTTTATATATACATATAATATATATATATATATATATATATATATATATATATATATATATATATTATATATATATATAACGGGCACGAAGACTGGGTCCTTGACCCTTTTCTCTTCGGCCCGAGAGAGAGAGAGAGAGAGAGAGAGAGAGAGAGAGAGAGAGAGAGAGACAGAGAGAGAGAGAGAGAGAGAGAGAGAGAGAGAGAGAGAGAGAGAGAGAGAGAGAGGGAGGGAGAGAGAGAGAGAGGGAGACGACAAGGCGAGGGGCACATACCTTGGCGAAGACGAGTGGTTTTGGTCCTGCCGTGGCGTGAGCGTGTGCATGGCGACCGTCCATCGCGCGGGCGGGGTGGCGGAGGAGGAGGAGGCAGGCGGGCGCGCCCTCTGTCTACCTGCGCCATCTAGGAGCGTCCCCCCCTCAGCCCGCGCTCGCCATCACCTCCACGGCTGCAACACAAGCGGTCAGGGATCAGTCATAGGGAGTGGAGGAGGTAGTGACACTTGAAGCAGCAGCGAATTCAAAGAATACAAAGTTATACAGGAAATACAGACCTATAAATGCTTGATGAAGTAGGAAATGCGAGCTAATGGACTCTCTGTAATACAGGAAATCATAATAACAAGAGTGAGACAGCAGAGATTTCATGACGCAGAAAATAATGGATGACAGCTGCTCAATGATACAGATATGTAGTAAGTCTATAATGTTAATAAAACCGCGTTGAAAAAGTGCAACTGAGTACGAACTATTTAAACGTAATATGAGTGTAACCGACCAGCGCCTACCATTCCAGTTTCTTAAGAATTTTGTACTTGAAAACTGGGATCACGTTCATGCGTTTTTAGTTTCCGTGGCTCTTCTGTTGCTTTAGGAAACTTCCTGGCCATTCCTGAGGCTTATGTACAAAAAGGAGGAGAGCCCTCACCACCACCGGAGGGCACTCAATACCTCAAGTTTTTATATCTTTTATTTGTCTTATTTCGTCCCCATGTTGTTTTTATCCATAAACAACATAACGATCAACACATATCTATATCTTTCCCTAAATAACTCCAGATATGTTATTTCGCAATACTTAAAGGTAAAAACAAAAAATGTATGTTGCGAGATGGATGACCGTCTTCTCAACCGAAATGTTTGTTTATGTTCCCGAGGAATGAGCGATTCGGGGCTGATGGAGAGATTAGAGACGAAATAGACGCTCTCTCTGTGCAAGGGAATGGGCGAGAAAAGTTTCCGTGGTCTGCTTTGTTGCGTCAATCACATAAGACCTTGCTTTATTTTCTATGACAGTTTAATTCGTGCCATTTATAACTGGGCTTTGTATTTGCGGGAGACAAAAGAAGAAAAAAAAGAAAAAAAAGACTTTAGATTTAATTCAACAAATTTTCATCATTAGAATGTATAACATGTTTAGCAGTGTTCTTAAGGTGATTTCCCACGCATGCATGACCTCCCAGGTCAATATGTAAGATCTAAGAGGCGGAGGAAGACGGGAGGGGGGGGGGGGGGGGGGTTGAGGGAGCGAGGGGTCGGTGTGCCCTCCCCCGGACAAAAGACAAATGCATCGAGACAGGCGGCCGGCAGGAGCGTGTGTGTGCAAGGCAGAAGGGTTCCATTTGTTTTATTGGATTGCTGCAAAATGAGTCTACATACATCGTCTTGCACGCCAGCAAGAAAAATTCCGGACTATGCAACGTGGAAAAGAGTGCTCGTCTTTGCAAAGGATGATGGAGCTGGCTGACCTGGCGGCGAGTTCTTGTTGCCGCCGCTCTTGGGTCTGTTTACACTTGAGCTGCTGGCCGCCGACGCTCAATGCTTGCATTGGCCTCGCTCGAGACACGCTTACTCAGGGATACACTTCCCGGGCACCCACGCAAAGGTATACATATGTGCAAACATACACACACACATACAGATACGCCCACACACGCACACGTGCACGTCTCTCGTTCTCTATCTGTCTCTGTTTCTGTCTATGTGACAGTATGTGTGTGTGTGTGTGTGTGTGTGTGTGTGTGTGTGTGTGTGTGTGTGTGTGTGTGTGTGTGTGTGTGTGTGTGTGTGTGTGTGTTTGTGTCTGTCTTTCTGACTGTCTGCCTGTCTGTCTGACTGTCAGACTGTCTGACTGTCTGACAGTCTGCCTGTCTGTCTGTCTGACTGTCTGCTTGTCTGTCTGAATGTCTGTCTGTCTGTCTGTTTTCCTGTCTGTCTGTCTGTCTGTCTGTCTGTCTGTCTGACTGTCTGACTGTCTGTCTGTCTGTCTGACTGTCTGCCTGACTGTCTGCCTGTCTGTCTGAATGTCTATCTGTCAATCTGTCTGTCTGGCCTCTCTCTCTCTCTCTCCATCCTTCCTCCCTTCCCTTCCTCCCTCTCTCCCTCCCTCCTACCTCCCTCCCTCCTCCGCACTTGTCAAAGCAAATTTTGGAACGCTTATCAATACCCTTACTCTGGCGCTGTAGCGCAGTCACGGGAACGAGAATAAACTGGATTTGTCACCCGGGCGATGACAGAGCAAGCGATCCAGAGCGACGTCAATAAGGAAGAAATGGCGTCAAAGCCAATTTTCGGCCGGGTCCCTAGCCGGCCCCCGCGGTGTGATTCATAAATTAATCCCAGGGAATTATAACGCGACGGGAGGCGCAGAACCCCCGCGGCACCTGTCACTTGGTCAGCGATGAGAGCGTGCCCTGGGTACGAGAGTGTGAGTCGAGGTGCGGTGTGAGTGGGTATCGGAGGCGTTGGGGTGGCAGTGTTATTGGTGTTGCTCATCGCGGGCACAGATAGTAATGGGAATTCCAATAGTGAACGAGGAAAGTGTAGGCTGCACTGGACCGTAATGGTTTTAATGGGGCGCATTTCGTTTGGCAAATATTTTGATATCACCCAGGCATTATATGTGCAGGAATGAGTGTGCGAGGCGTAGGAAAAGACGGAAAGAACTTTTACTCGTTTTCTGTCCTGGCACTGGACGACGGATGGAACCAGGGAGAGAGTGCCTGGTCGCTCATATCAAGGGCAAGGCGATGATTTACACACTGGCTCAGCGAGATGATTTAAAGGCCCGATAAGAGGAATAGGAGGAAAATAATCACAAAGTCTATCAGAGATAAGTCTTAAAGAAAGATTGTAATAGATGTGAGTGGAGAAGAACACAGAAATTCCTACGAAGTAAAGAAGCAGAAAGATAAGAAAGAAAGAAACTGTGATGGAGATAAATCACTTTCAGAAGTACAGTGTTGTGCGCGTGTTTCGACCATACTGTACAGAAGTAAATATAAAAATTTACCTCGAAGAGAGAAATAAGATAGATTGGTGGATAAAAAGACAGATAGACAGCTAGCCAGACTCACACACACACACACACACACACACACACACAGAGAGAGAGAGAGAGAGGGAGAGAGAGAGAGAGAGAGAGAGAGAGAGAGAGAGAGAGAGAGAGAGAGAGAGAGAGAGAGAGAGAGAGAGAGAGAGAGAGCAATGCCAGCAGATACATGAACTAAATTCGGCGCCATATGCTACGCAAATGTTACTGCAAGTGGGGTATAAGATTTATGACTTGCCGAGATAAATGCCCGCAATTCATCTAACGCCGCTGCAATAAACCTGATTATTCGTAACTAATTGAAAACATCACATTTCTCATTCACCGTGTAGCCCAGATAAATCAATGAGTAAATGAATCAGCATCTTGGCCATGAATAAGCCATGGGTAGTCTCTCGTAAACTTCCTCCTCCTTAAGCGCCGACCTGAGGCAGGAGACTCGTAAACTAAACTAGACCTTTTTTCATCACAGGAGAGCACGGCGAGAGAACAAAACGGGAGGCAGCCATAACTCCTCTTCTACAGAAACCTGTTCCTTTGATCCTTAGGCCGAGGCTGTGTTCGCTTTGGGTGGGAGGGGAGGGAGGAGTGGAGAGAGGGGGAGGGTGGAAGGTGGGAGGTGGGGGAGGAGTGGGGAGAGGGGGGCCGAGTCTTTGGGGAGTGTGTGGCTGTGGGGGAGGAGTGTGTGCCTTTAGGGGTGGGAAGAGGGGAGAAGAACAGAGAGGATTGGGGAGAGGGGGAGGGTGTCGAGAGGGAGTAGGGTGAGGATGGAGGGTTGGAGGAAAGAGGGGAGTGGGGAGAAGGGGAAGGCCGCTGTTGGTGGAGGGGTAAGGATGACACAGGGACGGATGGGGGGAGGAGGAGGTGCACGTAGGCCGACAGGCTTGTGTCAGCGCCTGGGGAAATTATATATATGTTTTTTATAAATATCTTTTGCTGAGTATTTACTCATAATTTCATGTTTTTATCGTGTGTTTGTATGAGTATAAGCCTAGCTGATTGCGTGAGTCCTTTACCAACTAATCAGAGAAACCAAAGATAAAGGAAAAGAAAAGGAGAGATAGAGAGAGAGAGAGAGAGAGAGAGAGAGAGAGAGAGAGAGAGAGAGAGAGAGAGAGAGAGAGAGAGAGAGAGAGAGAGAGAGAGAGAAGAGAGAGATAAGAGAGAGAGAGAGAGAGAGAGAGAGAGAGAGAGGGAGAGAGAGAGAGAGAGAGGGAGAGAGAGAGAGAGAGAGAGAGAGAGAGAGAGAGAGAGAGAGAGAGAGAGAGAAGAGAGAGAGAGGGAGAGAGAGAGAGAGAGAGGGAGAGAGAGAGAGAGAGAGAGAGAGAGAGAGAGAGAGAGAGAGAGAGAGAGAGAGAGAGAGAGAGAGAGAGAGAGAGAGAGAGAGAGAGAGAGAGAGAGAAAGAGAGATAGAGAGAGAGGGAGAGAGAAAGAGAGAGAGAAAAAAATAGAGAGAGAGAGAGACAGGCAGACAGACAAAGAGACAGACAGACAGAGAGCGAGACAACTCTCCACCCTGGGCCCAAGACAAGCGGTTAAGGACCCGTCCCTTCGTCTCCCTCTAGACCCCGCACGAAGACAAGCGCTGTGTCGTGTTATGGACAAATTCGTCTTCGATTTATTGAGAGAACCTTCTTCGACGCCGCACGCACGATCCTAAAAGACACGGCCCGCTTCTGATTGAACAGGGAACGGAAAGCGGTGAAAAACGGTGACTGACAAACTTAAATGACAGAAACAAACAATGCGTCTAAGCTTAGAAAAATAGAGCAGCGATAAGCACGCAGGAAGAAAAGAAAAACGATTTGATTAGATAAAAGAGAGAGAGAGAGAGAGAAAAAAAAAAAAATACGCATTCACATTAACACACAAAAGAAAAACGTGCGACCGGCCGGAC
>NC_061834.1:26059942-26062442 GCF_019202785.1 Penaeus chinensis | reverse complement strand
ATAAGAAGAAGGGAGACAAATTCAAAGGCGACTAAACAAAACAAAACAAAAGATCGGAAAAAAGGCCTCCAGTGTAAGGGCCAGGCCAAGCTCTCCCACGCCATCAGCGAGGCACCGGACCCAGGGCCTCCGGGATGAGAAATGACCGAAAGACTGGTATAAGGCAGGGTTCGAGGCTGAGAGAGAGAGAGGCTGGTTTCCTAGCATAGTGACAGGGAGAGATGATGATGCTATTGATAGTAATGATTGATGGAGAGAGGGAGGGAGGGAGAGAGAGAGAGAGGGAGAGACCGACAGAGAGAGAGAGAGAGAGAGAGAGAGAGAGAGAGAGAGAGAGAGAGAGAGAGAGAGAGAGAGAGAGAGAGAGAGAGAGAGAGAGAGAGAGAAAGAGAGAGGTGAGAGATGACGCAGAAGATGCTGAAAAGCGAATGTGATGTGGAGGAAGGGGAACGAGAGGGGGAGGGGGGAGGTAATTAGTAGGGGAAGAAGAGGGAAGGATAAATTAGTTATAAAGCAGAGGGAAGGTTGGGTTGGTGACTGTTGAAAGTGGAATCGGTAACAAGTGCTAAGTGTATTGAATTAGACTTTATTCTTTTTTATGTTGTATTATATATATGTTTATATATATATATATATATATATATATATATATATATATATATTCATATCTATATCTATCTATCTATTTACTTATTCATTTATAACTCATGATTATGATTGACAATACCCAAGTTAAAATTCAAACGATCATAAAGTCAAAATACAATAGCAATTTCCACGTCTCACAAAGGCACGTAATGTCATTTTTAGACAGAATGTAATATCATTTTTTCATATATAAACACGCTATCTATCATAATGTATACATATATTCATTCAAATATTTTCATCATTGAAATATATTTTATCAGCTAAAAGGTCATAAAAAAATACAAATGGTTTAATGAAATCGAAGAGGATAGAACATATCTGCAATTGTAAGTCTGAATTATCTGTAATTCTGAATATAGTAAGAATATAGAATAATATCCTTACTCCTAGATCCCGATTTTTGAGGCGGAGAGCGCCAGTTTAGGCATATCAGAGGGAAGTCTTAAGGCAGTGGGTGCCAATGGTGACATCATACTAATTTCTTACTTCCATAAATACCCTGTTTACGTAGGAAAAAGGCCTGAAATTTAGTGTCGAGAAACAGTGTTAGGTGAAGATGTTTTATCACCGCTGTTGTACTGTTTTCACGTTTTACTGGAAAATAGAATCCCAGTTGACGATCACGCCATACCTAACCTTTGAATTTCAAATAAACATAGAGCCAAAAGAAACAATTAAATGCAGAGAACAGAACAACAACATAATACATAAAAGGTATAGACATGTAATCAGTCACAACAAATGAAAAGCTAATCTTAGAAAAAAAATATCCGAAAACAAGACGCCATAACGAGAAACAGATAACGAGCTGAACTGACAGGGAATGACGTCTTCCACAGCTTTCAACGAGAAGATAATCTCGAAGTCAAAACTCCTGACGTGTAGTACTTCATCCTGTCGGCTTGACGTCTGATAATGATAAAAAAATGATTGATGTCCAACAATTTCTCTTCCATTTATTTTTCTGTCTCTTTCTTTCTCTTTTCTTTGTTTTTCTTTTTTTTTTTTTTTTTTTCTTCTCTTCCGACAACAACTGATCCGCTGAGTTACATATCCGCTTACTTGTCTTCTCCATCAGTAACATGTAATTTAGACTCTCTTCTTTGGGCTATGTTGCTAAGCGGCGGGATGGCGCTTTGCAATTACAGGCTGGAAAAAATCTTGCTCCACAAATCGGTGTTCCAATTTCTCAACGCAAAAATAGAATCTAATTACATAAATGCTATTTAAAAGTCATGTATGTTTGGGCACACATATTCATACAACACACATGTAGGAATATGCACAGGCACATCTAAACACACATACTTACTAGCACACAAATCCTCCCCCCTTCCTTTTCTCTCTCTCTCTCTCTCTCTCTCTCTCTCTCTCTCTCTCTCTCTCTCTCTCTCTCTCTCTCTCTTTCTTTCTCTCTCTCTCTCTTACTCCTTGTCTCTCGTTCATTACGCTCCCACGCTCGCTCCCCCTCCCCCTCCCCGCCTCACCACACGCTCGCGAGAGAGTCATCATATCGACAGATTCGATTCATTTCAACCAAAATTATAAGTGACACCTGGACTCCATCTACTTATGATCATTCATTTATCTTCTTAATAATCATCTAAGAGAGGAAATCTATTTCCATTCACAGACACACACACACAGAGGTAGAGAGAGAAGGAGGGAGAGAGGAAGGGAGGTAGAGAGAGAGAGAGAGGGAGAGAGAGAGAGAGAAAGAGAGAGAGAGAGAGAGAGAGAGAGAGAGAGAGAGAGAGAGAGAGAGAAAGAAAGAGAGAGAGAGAGAAAGAGAGAGAGAGAAAGAGAGAGAGAGAGAAAAGATGAGAAGATCATAAGAATAAGAAAGGAA
>NC_061834.1:26049942-26054942 GCF_019202785.1 Penaeus chinensis | reverse complement strand
ATTGTCATCAGAAGCGCGGTGTAGGATTCTGTTCCGTAGTAATCAGGCCGATCCCTGAGACCTTTTCATTCGACAAGTGCATTGTTGCCAAAACCGCGGGTTGTCTCAAGGACTCATTAAAACAACACAAAGAGTCCTTTGCAACACTGCAAGGACTCACTTTCAGTTTAAAAATGGATAATTGTGAAATTACAAACTCTCACAGTTCTACCGAATGGACTCAGTGAAGCGCTAATTTACATTTTTTTGTCTTTCTTTTTAATGTACGTAAGACTCTCGACCGCCTCCTTTTCATTCGTAGTCCCAACCCCTTGAAGCAAACAGCAAGCGATTGAAGGAAGAAAACACATACAAGTGAATGCGTGTATGTATGTGTATGTGTGCGTATACATCTGCTGGCACACACACACCCGCCTATAACATAAAAAAGACGGATATTGAAACATTTTCGTCCTCGCAATAAACTGCAATGACATGATCTTGTCATAGTTTATGAGCAGTCAACGAATAGGTGGGTCCCAACCAGTCTTAATAAAGGAGCAGTTATAAGAATATGAATAATGGATAAGTTTCGCAGCCTCACGGTCATTTACGGGGAATCTCGCAGCCCGCGGAGTCCGGGGAGGGGGAGGGGTAGGGTGTGTGGGAAAGGGGAGGGTGGGGGGCAATCGGGCCTGGGTTGCCGCAAAGGCATTGGGCTGAGATGAGGTGGGAATAAAGGGCGGAGACAGGGGGAAGGACAGAAGGAGAGGCAGAAGAGAAAGGGGACAAAAAGAGGGAGAGGGGACAGAAAGAAACACAGGGGCCGAAAGAAAAAGAGGGAGGGTAGATGAGAATGGGGAGACAGGCAGAGAGAAAGGGAGGCAGAAAAATAAGGAAGTGGAAGAAAGAAAGAGAGGAGAGGGACTCTTTCTCTATCTATCTATTTATCCAGCTCGGGGATGTTTATGAATGATAATGACGACGATGATGATAATGATAATGATGCCGGCTGATGATAAGGAAGTTAATACTAACATAACCAATAGCAGTTATAAAATGATAATCGTACTACTGCTGCTGCTGCTATCACTACTCCTACTACTACTTTTATGAGTACAAGTACTACGACTACTACAACTTCTAATACTACTACTAATAATGATCATCTTGAGAAAAATATAAAGACAATGATGATGATGATGAAGAAGAAGAAGAAGAAGAAGAAGAAGAAGAAGAAGAAGAAGAAGAAGAAGAAGAAGAAGAAGAAGAAGAAGAAGAAGAAGAAGAAGAAGAAGAAGAAGAAGAAGATGATGATGATGATAATAATAATAATGGTAATAACAATAATTATAATATTTATAACCATGATAATAATAATAAGAAGAAGAAGAAGAAGAAGAAGAAAAAGAAAAAGAACAAGAACAAGACGAAGAAGAATGATAGTAACAATAGTAACAATAGCAATAACAAAAACAATGATAATAATAACAATTACCATAATTATGAAAGCTCTAGATTGAAGACTATAAACTCTCTCTCTCTCTCTCTCTCTCTCTCTCTCTCTCTCTCTCTCTCTCTCTCTCTCTCTCTCTCTCTCTCTCTCTCTCTCTCTCTCTCTCTCTCTCTCTCTCTCTCTCTTCCGCTCACTCATTTACTCTCTAGAGAAAATACTTGATTAAACTATTATGAGATATTGATGGAAGAAATGACCACCATAGATAGAAGGTTACACTCACAACAGACTTTCGAGAGAAGAGAAGCAGAATTTCGTACTTTTGAAAGAGCTAAATTTGCGAGTAAAATAATAATAATAATAATAATAATAATAATAATAATGTTGATAATAATAATAATAACAATAATAATGATGATAATAATAACAATGATAATAATGATAATGATGAGAGTTACAATATAACAATAGCAATAATCCTGAGAGACGTACTCGTAATAACAACAATAATAATAACGACAGTAGAAACAAAAACAACAACAGTGGAATTAAGTTTGTTGTAAAACTGATTCTAAAATCTGCCGGATTTCATGTTCAGGTTTTATGAGGCAAAGGAGAGGAAGTGATTCAAGAGAGGAAGGGAAGACCAATACAGAGCAAGAATGAAGTCAGGCATACTGAAGCGGAGACAGGTCAGGCGAGACTCGGGAAGTGTGGCCAGCATAGGAAAGCATCTTGAGAGAATGGGAGATAAGAAAACTAACCGGAGTAAAGAAACTTCAGCTGCAATCTAACAACTTCATAGTAAAAGAAAGCCCCATCGACTTGCAAACGAAGACATTCTTCCATCAGAAAAATCGGTGTTCCACTGGAGACAGAAGCGGGCGTTAATATTATGCCCAGTGGGTAAGCATGTACGACGGAGGTACCGACGCTATGCTTACGTTATTGCCTCCATATCTCCCTATCTCCTCGTGGGTTTATTTTGTATGAAGTGATAGTAGTAATGATAACAACGATAATGATGATTTAGTTTCATTCCATTTATTACAATGCATAGTCTTCGTGTGATATGCTGTCTGTTTCATTTTGCTTCTAAATTACTCCCTGTGTGCAAGGAATGGCCGGGGTTACCATCCACTGTCGGCGAGGGATTGGAACGCAGGTCAGCAAGATTGCTAGACGAGATCGCTATCGCTGCACCACACAGCACACATATGACAATGATGATAATTGAAAATAATAATAATGATAATATCAGAAATAATAACAATAACTATAATGATGATAATAATAATAATAATAATAATAATAATAATAATAATAATAATAATAATAATAATAATAATAATAATTATTATTATAATAATAATAATAATAATAATAATGAAAATAATAAGATTAATAATAATAGTAATGATAATTATAACAATGCTAAAAATAAATATAATAAACATTGAAGAGTTAGAGCCGGTCTGCAGAAAGCCTCTTTGATAAGGCAAGGCAAGAAGAGTAAGTATTTCCAACGTCTCCCTGTTTCCCGGGGAATAACGTCTATAAGTCAATATTTACCAAAAGAAACACTAACCTCAGGAATTTTCTTGTCGTACTTTATTTGTTCGCCCTTAGGCACTGGGAAGCAGGTAGGGGAAGAGAGGAAGGAAGGAAGGAGAGTTAGCGATAGAAGAAAAAAATTACAAAAGGACAAAAAGAAAGGAAGATGACAAAAAAAAATGGAAAAGAAAAATAGTGTCCGGAAATGGACTTGGAAGGAAAAAATATGAGAAGAGGAAGAGGAAAAGAGAAATCAAAGGATGGACATAGAATAAAAACATGGAGAGAAAAAAAGGAAAGAGAGAACAGTATGAAAAATGAATGAAAAAAAATGTTTGTTAAAAGATGAGAGGATTCATTCCAGCTTTACTGTATTCTCTTTGACATTTCGTGGAAACATAAAGACCTTTTGTCATCTGGTTACTTGGTACTCTTCCCTCTCTTAGTGAAATCTACTGCCCATTTATCCAGTCCAGAGTCTGCTGCACGAACGTCCCTCAGTCCCTCCAAAATGCATTCTCTGTCAGCGCAACTAGGGTAATAATTTCTCTTCTCTCAATACACTTCGGCAAGCGCAACTTAACTTGGTGTTTTACTGCCTCTCGACACAGTTCGCCAACAAAAGCAGATACAATATCGCCCCTTCTCTTGACGCAACTTTATAATAACTACCGTTCTCCCAACTTGACTTAGCATAATGACCCTCCTTCTCTCAACACGGGCCGGCATAATATCCAATTACCTTCCTTACTTAAGCACAGCCCTTTATCAGAGCCATAGACCTAATCTAACCGTGCTCTGGATAATATCTGGGCGAGAATTTCCGGATGGCAGGCTGTTAATTCCCAATAAAAATATTTTCGTCACTGCAATAAACGTCAATACTTTATTTATCATACAGATATTCTTTTATGATAGTCCCCCATCACCCTTTCCATCCAATAAAATAAGTATTGCCTCTCGTTTTCTGTACAATTTATGACTGAAGTTCGGGATAGTTACGTCATTTTCTCCGCCGCCGAGGCCTTTCGGGAGCTAGGGGCTTCCCTAACTTGGGATTGGGCATTTTTTTTTTTCTTAAAATAGTCTGTCTAACGATTGTCTCTGCTAAAAAAAGACAAAAGGACTCTTGGACATGTAGCTTATTCATCTATCTATTTCACCAATCGACTCTTTCTACACATTATAGTTCATCCTCCCATCGTAAACCCGGCCCACGGTTCTTTCTCCTTTCTCGCATAACAAATCACGGCACATTATTATACACGTTTTACAAGACGAAAAGGAAAAAGAGCGTCTCCAGATCCCGCTAAGATATTCCGTCCCCGCTCTCCTCCTCAGACGCCATGATAAAAAAAAAAGTCATTTTTCCTCCGAGATCTACAGCTCTTACGGGAAGCCCTGTTCTTAAAGGGTTGTAGAAGGGACAGTGTCGTTGGCTTTAGAATATGTATAAGGTTTACTTGACCTGTTTCCTTACAACGTCCATGCGTACATGAAACAACATTCCTGCACACAGCTAATAAATACGTGTACAAAGAGACACAGTCACGCGTACACAGACAAACACGCGTGTACATACCCCTTGTGTCTGTGTTTGATGGAGAGGGTCGTGTGGGTGTGCGGCGGCGGGGGATTTGGCCTCGCTCGCTGTACGTGTGTGTTGGTTTGCTTGTTTATTTGTGTGTGTGTGGGTGTGGGTGTGGGTGTGGGTGTGGGTGTGGGTGTGTGTGTGTGTGTGGGTGTGTGTGTGGGTGTGTGTGTGTGTGTGTGTGTGTGTGTGTGTGTGTGTGTGTGTGTGTGTGTGTGTGTGTGTGTGTGTGTGTGTGTGTGTGTGTGTGCGTGATGAAACGGTTCCCAGTCAGATTAAAATTGTAGATTGTAGATTGTAGATTACGACTTTCCTGACAGAGGACATTTGAATTCAACAGTGAACTGTAAGTTTTATAGGGCAGTGAACAAGTATATGAATAGCAGTACCACTGAGGGCTGAGAGACAAAAGCAAACCGA
>NC_061834.1:26029942-26032442 GCF_019202785.1 Penaeus chinensis | reverse complement strand
ATAATAATAATAATGCTAATAATAATAATAACAATAATAATGATAACAATAATGATACAGATAATAACAATAATAAAACCTAACTGTGACAATAACAACAATAATAATAACAATGATAATAATAATTATTATTATCATTATCATTATTAGCATGATATCTATAATCAATATCATAATTATTATTATTTTTAGTTATTGTGTTGTTATTATTATTATTATTATTATTATTATTATTATTATTATTATTATTATTATTATCATTATTATTATTATTATTATTATTATTATTATTATTATTATTATAGTGGTAGTAGTAGTAGTGGTAGTAATAAAAATGATGATGATGATGATGATTAATAATAACAATAATAATAATAACAATAATAATAATAATAATAATAATAATAATAATAATAATAATAATAATAACAATAATAATAATGATAATAATGATAATAATAATAATAAAAAAACAATAATAATAATAATAATAATAATAATAATAATAATAATTATAATAACAATAATAATAATGGTGATGACGATAACAACAACAATAATAATGATAATAATAACAATAATAATAATGGTGATAATAATAACAACAACAACAATAATAATAACAATAACAACATCACAGTATAGCAAGAACTGTAATAATAATGCATCATTATAATCATTATTATAATCATTATTATTGTTGTTATAATTATCATTATTATTATTATTACAATTATTATTGTTGTTGTTAATACTATTATTATTACTATTATTATTCTTGTTGTTAATATTATTATCATTACTAGTGTTACTATTACCATCTTTATTATCATTATTCTTATAACTATTTTACTACTACTATTATCATTACTTTTATCATCATCATTGTTATCATCATTATTATTGTTGTTGTTATCACCATTATTATCATTAAAAATCCTACTACCAGTAATATCATTATCATTTTGATATAGTTATTCTTTTGTCGTTGTTGTTAAGTGCTATTGTTATTGTTGCAGTAGGCATCATTATAAACATTATTATTATTATAATCATCGTCATAATTAATATCAATAAAAGGAACAAGCATGTGTGAATGTACGTCTAATTACCCATGGATGTATGCAGAAACGTGTGTGTATGTATATATATATATATATATATATATATATATATATATTTAACTAAGACTTACTTGCACAGGTTTTCAAATGGGAGATTTCTTCGGAACGTAATACTGTAACATGCAAAGCGTAAACAAACTTAACATCACGGTAAATGGAAGAAGAAAAAATATCCCATTCAGACACTTAGCAAACAAAAACAAACATACAGTCACACAAACAATGACACTAATACGAACACGAACAAAAACAAAATGAATACAGGTCTATTGGGTGTTTGTCAAACACTTTATTTGCACGGAATAAGCGAGAGAAACGTGACGAAATATAATGAAGAAAAAAAGGGGGGGGGGGAGGGAAGAGGGGGAAGGGGGGGCGCAAAAATATCGACACTTAGCACGGAGTCTACAGCTGTTGGGATAAAGTGTTTGTTTCTGTATTTTCAAAGCTTAATCCATGAGAGCAGCTTGACTCCCGAGAGGAGGACGAGGAGGATGAGGAGGGTGGAGGGAGGAGGAAGGAGAAAGGAGGAGGAGGAGGAGGAGGAAGAGGAAGAGGAAGAGGAAGAGGAGGAGGAGGAAGAGGAGGAGGAAGAAGGAGGGAGGAAAGAGGAGGAGGAGGAGGAAGAAGAAGAAGAAGAAGAGGATGAGTTAGAAGAAAAGTAGGTGGAAGAGAAAGAGACGAAGGAGGAGGAAGACGAAGAGGAGGAGGAGGGGAGTGATGAGGAGAAGAGGGAGGGAGGGAGGGAGGGAGGTCTGGGAGGAGGAGAAGCAGGAGGAGAAGGCCTGGAAAAGGGAAGAGGAAGAGAGAAGTGGTAGAGGAAGAGGAGATGGAGGACAGGAGGCCTGGAAAGGGGAAGGGGGAGTGGAAGAGGGAGAGGAGGGTGGGCAGGGAAAGAGAGAAGAGGTGATAGAGGAAGAGGGGGAGAAGAAGAGAAGTTAAAGGGGAGGGGGCCGGGGAGGCATTCATTTTCATCTCACAATATAAAAGTGATTCGGCATTTCATGAATTCCCTTCCAATTAAAACTGATAAATCGGGTTAAAGCACATTCGACAATAATTGCCTTGATGGTTCATTCATCCTTTTTACATGTCAATCTTCCTTTTCAGTCATGATTTTCCCCTCCTAATCTTCATTGCTTTTGTTATCAGCCCTCTCTCTTTCTCTCTATCTCCCAGCGCACTTCTAACTCTCTCTCTCTTTCCTACCCACCCCCCTCTCTCTTTCTCCTACCCCCACCCCTCTCTCTTTCTCTCCATTTCTATATTGGCTTCCCTCTCGCTCGCTCTTTTCCCTCTCTTGATATTTCTTACTGACTCCTCCCTCCGCCTCTCCCTCCCGTCTTCCATCTTGTTCACTTCTCGATATCCCCGTT
>NC_061834.1:26022442-26024942 GCF_019202785.1 Penaeus chinensis | reverse complement strand
GTGTGTGTGTGTGTGTGTGTGTATGTGTGTGTATGTGTGTGCGTGTGTGTGTGTGTGTGTGTATGTGTGTGTGTGTGTGTGTGTGGTGTATGTGTGTGTATGAATATATATAAGTATATATACTTTTTCACATATATGTGTATATATGTATGTATGTATGTGTGTGTGTCTATGTATATATATATATATATATATATATATATATATATATATATAAACACACACACACACAATATGATATATATAGTACATATGCATATATACATATGTGTGTGTGTGTGTGTGTGTGTGTGTGTGTGTGTGTGTGTACATGTATGTATATATATATATATATATATATATATATATATATATATATATATATATATATATATATACATATATGTATATATATGTATATATATATATATATATATATATATATATATATATATATATATATATATATATATATATATATATATATATATCCTTCAAGTGCTCTGCCCTACGACAGGTACTTTATGATATCCATTTTCTCCATGGCACTCTATTCATCCTCATTTACACGGGACTGAGGGCCATTTCCTGAGGTGTCTGCCATAAACTCAAAGGAAAGATCAATCAGGGGGGTTTCCTGTTGCCTTCCCTGACATTGAGACACTGTCTCTAGAAAGGTTACTATCATAGGCTAAAGAGTCCCCTCTACCCCGTGGCAGATACTCCACTCTAGTGGCAAAGAGGACCAGAACCCCACAAGCGTATGCAGTTTATGCACACGTACATATATATATGCACACACACACACACACACACACACACACACACACACACACACACACACACACACACACACACACACACACACACACACACACACATACACACACACACACACACGCACACACACATATATATACACTGCGTGTGTGTGTGTGTATATATATTTATTTATATATATGTATATATATATATATATATATATATATTATATACAATAGATTTTCCTCTCAGACGCCTCCTTGTTTATATATATATATATATATATATATATATATATATATATATATATTTATTTATATATATATATGTATATATATACTTATATAAATAAATAAATAAATATATATATATATATATATATATATATATATATATATATATATATTACTGATTTCCTTTTGAATAATTTCAAAAGATACGCTAACGTGTTATGGTTTCATCTTTATTGTACACTGATCAATTAGTACTTATTTCCTTCTCATAAACGCCTTTATCGGCATACATCTATGTTTATATCCCTAATTGCTGTACATATGTGTACAAACATACAAACACGCTGTATGTTGCCAGATACTTCTGTTTGATTTTATGTTATAATTTCCCTCTTTTTGCTTTATTTTATCTTTACACCCTATGGAAAGATATGCGCTAGAAAACACTGCATGAAAAGGAAACACAAAGTATAACTGCCATTCAAGTCCTGACAATCCGTGCGGAAGACCAGACCAAACTGCAGCGTCAGCTTGGGCGTGCAAGCCAGTAGGCACACAAGAATAGTTGAGCCTGAGGGCCAGAGTCGCAAAATGCTGTTCTTATGTCATCTCAGAATGGAAGATGGAAGCGCAAAATCCAGTCACCTCACAAGTGTTTTCCTAACCCACTATTGAAATATGGAGATAAAGAAAAATACTTTCAAGATTTATTCGTTTGTTGAGTTCGGAGGGACTGACCAAAATGTTAGCGACCACCGATTATTGCGGAATTCGCAGTTTCGAAGCAGTGGTTTCGAGTCGGCTGGATGAATAAATTTTTCTCTTATTTGCACACTCACTCTTACACTTCACTCTTCGCACAAGGGAACAAATAATGCGCCTTAAGGGAAACCAACAGCAAAGCCCTCGAAACACGTACGTGCATATCAATCTTTGTCTATATCTATCTATCTTTCTCTATGAATGTGTGTATATGCATGTGCGTGTGTATATGTATAAGTGAAAAGGAGAAAGACAGGTAAATAGAGGCACGGCGAAACAAACAAGCGAAAAAGAGTAAAACGCCGAGAAGCTTCCCGAAGGAGCTCCGGGCGGCCGAGCATCTACCGCGCCGTAGTGAGATAAGAGCCTGAATAAATGTATAAAGTTTCGGACAGTTCCCAACCCGGCTAACCTAATGTATAAGGCAAAAGTCCGACCTTTTTATGAGCCAAATACCTCGGAGATGGAACACTTAACTCCGAGCTATTTCAGCCGTCATGAAAAGCAAAGAAAACTTTTCTTTTCCTAATCATCGCTGGATATAAGTCACTCACTTTTTTCCCCGCGCACAAAAGAATCTCCATTACGAAATTGAAGGACAAAGCCGCATTACAAGCGAACATTTTCCCTTTGTGTGAATTCAGAGGTAAACTTACATGTGCTCCGCTGTTTGTTTTTCTTTCTTTGCACGCTCTAGGATAATCTTAACTCTCTGCCGAATTTGTTCAGAGCCGAAGTATCTTATTCACGACGGGGACGGTTTG
>NC_061834.1:26004942-26012442 GCF_019202785.1 Penaeus chinensis | reverse complement strand
TAGGAAGAAAAGAAAGAGCAATAGTAGAAGTGAGGAGGAAGAGGAGGGCGAGGATGATAGAAATAAAGAATATAGAGGAAAAAAATAGCGATAAAGGAAAATAAAGAAGATGCAGAGAAAGGTAAATACATTTTAACACAAAACTAAATGAGGAAAAGACGAAAAAAACTCAGAAGGAATAAGAAACAGAATAAGAGGGAAGGAGAAGAAGAAGAAGAGTAGCAGCGAGAAAGAAGCCAAAGCCCTACCCTTGGTAACTGCGACGCTGGGCTGAGAGTCGCCAAAAGCTGCATGAAGTATTGCAGGACAGTGGCAAGAGGGAGAGGGCATGAAAGCCTGGAGAAAGGTTAGCCAGAGTCTGTGCATGAGGGGTGTGTGGGGACCAGGATCATGCAAGCGCTAGCCTGGGAGAGGCGGGGCGAGGGAGGAAGGAGGGGAAGGAGATAGGGAGGGGGAGGCGCCTACTCACCCTTCTTTACCCCCTGCCGCCCTCCCGCCGCCACTATGGAGTCAGTCTCCTTTTCATCTTCAGTCAGGAAAGAGTAATGAGAAGGGTGAGGGAGGGGGGGAGGGGCATCTTTCATGCAGTTCTGTCTGGTAGGAGAGGGGGGTTGAGGTAGGGGGGTGGAGGAGAGGAGGGGAGCTCATACCCCTCACACCATGTCACTTAAATGGCTTCCTTACGACGAATCGTGTCCTGAGTCAGATCGATAGAGGAACTCCCCTCCTTCATCTCCCCCCCCCCCCCCACACTCCTCCTCCGAGATGATCCCTGGTGTCTGTACGATCCTTTTGCCCAATACCCTCCCTCCCTCCCTCCCTCCATCTCTCCCTCCCCTCGTCCCTCCCTCCGCCTTCCGATTCCTTGTAATCAGTGGATAATCCCTTCGAGAGTGCCAGCATGATGTCCCTGCAGCCTGGAGTTGAGACTTTCCCCTTCAAATTATGAAATGGGGAGGGAGGCGAGGGGGCGTAAAAAAGGGAATGGGGGTATGGGGGGAGGGGAGGTGTGGAAGGGGAGAATACCTTCATTAAGGAAAATCGTCATTCAGGTCCCTTCCGCACTGCTCGGCAGGAGAGATTGGATATACGGATTGTCCCGCGGTATTTCAAAAGCCCTCCGACCCGTAATTAGGCAGAGATACAACCAAATACAGCAAATACGCTTACGTAATATACACATCCTAGATTTCGCCACGATAACTTTCTCTTTTTCCCTCCCTCCTTTCTGGAGAAGAACGGCCAGCATTTTTTTACGATCTTATAAAAGAAAAGTTATAAAAAAGAATACAAGTTCCTATGAATATGAAAACAGGTGGTCATGCTCGACCTAAAGTCACAAAATAGGGTTTCGTAAAAAAACGCACGTCAGGGAGCAGTCGTTTGTTTACATTTTGGAAGCGCTCAGAAACTAAACTTTTTTTGGCCTCTGGTTAGCGCTCGGTCTGCGGCAGGATATACTGTTTGCACTGCCAGTCCAGCCGGTTCTACCAACTTGTTTAAGCTGCGGTTCCACAACTCAGGCTTGCCTCTGGTCTCTGAGGACCTCCGGCCCCACAGCACAATTACACTTCCTGATTCAGCTACAAAATATCGCATTGGTCCATAGCTCCAATAAACTACAGTCGTTGAATAAAAGTTGTGACATTAATATAAAACATCACAACCACAACAGACCCCCTCTATCACAGGAGATGCTGAAATCCTTTGTTTTCAAAATAATGCTTCGAATAAAATACACATATATATGTGTGTGTGTGTGTGTGTGTGTGTGTGTGTGTGTGTGTGTGTGTGTGTGTGTGTGTGTGTGTGTGTGTGTGTGTATGTATATATATATATATATATATATATATATATATATATATATATATATATATATATATATATGCAGGAAAACGTATTGCTAACGAACTATTCTGTACCAAATGGTCTATATGCCTCTCTGCATAAAGGAGACCGGAAGTAGAGAAAATTTAGCCGTCAAGGCAACAGTACCAAATTGGACCTAATCCTCCATCAAAGTCTGTGAGACGACCAATTCCTCGCTTAGAATTACATGTAATTGAACTTGTAGAATAAAGAATTATTTTTGATTAATTAAGCATATATTGAGGAAATGAGGAGGCGGAGACATGAAAGGACAGAAAATGGAGAAGGGGAAGGAAAAGAGGCATAAAGAAAATGCGGATGAAAGGAAGAAGGGAGAGAAGCAAAAGACGTTAGCAGACAGAAAAGAAGAGTAGATAAAGGAGGGTGGGAGAGGAAGGGGCAGAGGGGGAGGCGCACTCATTCTAAACACGGACAGAAAATTAAAGAGCCCTTTAGCGTCTCTTCTTGCTCATAAACGACACCAGTTCTGTAGAAGCAGCTCCCTTTCCTCTCAGGCCTGAAGGAGAGGCCATACGTTTTTCCTTTCGGTCTTTTTCCTCTTCCTCTCGTGCTTCTTACCCCCTCCCCCCCCCCTCCCAACCACCACCACGTACCCATTTCTTGTTCTCTTTTCTGAAAACGCCTACATCGGCTCATCGAAGATTCTCACTATTGTTAGTACGTCATGGTCGGTCATTCGTTCTCTCTCTCTTATTCGTTTCTCATCTGTTTGCTACTCCTCTCTCCTTTTCCTTTTCGTTTTCCTCATTCTTCTCATCGCCCTCCTCCTCCTCTTTCTCCTCCTCCCCCTCCTCCTCCTCCTCCTTCTCTTCCTCCTTCTACTCCTCTTCTCCTTCTCTATTCCTCCTTTACTCCTCCTTCTCTAATCCTCCTTATCCTCTGCCTTCCTATCACCCTCCTCTCTCAACTCCTTTTTCGTCTTCTTCCTCTTCTTCTTCCTTCTCCCCTCCTCCTCCCTTCTTCCTCCCCTTCCCCATCCTCCTCCCCGTCCTCCATTCCCTTCCCCTTCCTCCTCCTCCGCCTCATCCTCAAGGAACCCGGGCCTTCGGGAACAGCTTGGCGAGGGGCACCGTCGAGCTCTCTCCTCCTCGCCACTCCTCCCTCGCCCAACTTCGCCAACTTCATTAACAACCTCATATCTCCAAGTTCGTCGCACGAGGAACTTTGCTCCTCTTCCCTCTCTGAACCCGGATGAATTCTTGTTTTATTTCTCGTGCGCCTTCTCTCTGTTTCTTTTTCTCTGGTCGTCTTTGCTTTTAGCTTTGTCCCTTTCTCTTGTGTTTTTGTCTGTTCGTTTTGTGTTTCTCTCTCTCTTTCTGTCTCTCTCTCTCTCTCTCTCTCTCTCTCTCTCTCTCTCTCTCTCTCTCTCTCTCTCTCTCTCTCTCTCTCTCTCTCTCTCTCTCTCTCTCTCTTTCTCTCTCTCTCTCTCCCTCTCTCTCCCCCCCCCCTCTCTCTCTCTCTCTCTCTCTCTCTCTCTCTCTCTCTCTCTCTCTCTCTCTCTCTCTCTCTCTCTCTCTCTCTCTCTCTCTCTCTCTCTCTCTCTCTCTCTCTCTCTCTCTTTCTCACCTTTTTCTCTCTGTGTTTCTCTCCCTTTTTTCCTCTCTTCTTATAGGCTAAAACTTAAACAAGAATATAAAACAAAAACATCAAGCTCGCACTCGTCGCCCTGAGAGAATGAGAGTAATTTGATGAAACGATGCTGATCAGATTGATTATATCTTTATATCTTTATTTTTTTCTTTTCTCTCTCTCTCCCCCCCCCCCCCCTCTTCCTCTCCCTCCCTTCCTCTCTCTCTCTCTCTCTCTCTCTCTCTCTCTCTCTCTCTCTCTCTCTCTCTCTCTCTCTCTCTCTCTCTCTCTCTCTTTCTCTCTCTCTCTCTATCTATCTATATATATATCCATCTATCTGTATATCTATCTATCTATCTATCTCTCTTTTTCTCTCTTTGTCTCTCTTCCCTCCTCCTTCCCTACTCTCGCTGTACCTCGCAAGTGTACGTGAGAGAGAGAAAGAAAGAAGTAACGAAAGAGAGAGAGTAGACAGAGGAGGGCCGATAGCAAGAGTGACATGAAACGAGGAAGAGTGTAGCACTTCTAATAAAAAATGAGTGTGAGCCACAGAGCGGGGGGGTGTAGGGGGAGAGGGGGGGAGGGGAGGAGGGGGCCGCCGACCTAATTAAAGAGGAAGGAGATAAACAAGCCTCTCCAGGGAAGATAAAAGCCAAGAATCGGGTCTGGTCCTTAAAGGGCGTGTGTTTATTGCTGCTCTGCCCGCTAATGCCGCCGCCTTTTTTCATCCTTAGAGTAGAGCGACTTCGGTATAATTGGTGCTACTGTCGTTCCGTTTGATGACGCTTAGTAAAAAAAAAACAACTTTAGATACTACCAAGTTCTGGCACTAAAGAAGCCTCATCTTCCGGACTCAAACACGTTGGCGGAGGATAAACTTGAAAGTAAACCTCGATCGTTCACGAGAAGCGCACCTCGATGTCTCTTGCCTCCGAGCCACTTCAGGAGCCACGTCGCGGGAGGAGGCTTTCTCTGGACTCGGCGATGGCGCAGAAGCGACGGCTGAGAGGCTGTTGCGGCCTAGGCTCTTGTCCCGCCCCTGTTGCCCATACATACGCGCACACACACACACACACACACACACACACACACACACACACACACACACACACACACACACACAAATACCAATGTGAATCTGTATAGATAGATAGATATATAGATAATTAGGCAGATAGATCGACAGATATATAGAGGGATAGATAGATACTCGTATATGTATGTTTATCTATGTCTATTTTTTCATGTATTCATGTTTGTGCGCGAGTCTGTGTGATTCTTTCCCCGAAATAGGCGTATCCACTGCAGCGACTAAACCCTATTGGAAAACGTCGTGAATTTCAGGGCAAGGAAATAGCATTAATCTTCAAAAAGATCAAAGAGGCGAGACATATTTTTTCTCTCTGCATTTCAAACATAGCTTACCTACATCGCAAATTCTGGGTAAATAAGTCGAGTCCGGTAAAGCCCATTAAGAATTAATAAAATCACATTTCAAAGGCTGATGGTGCAGTACGACATCACTCCCTGGCCTACCGTTCGCTCTGACTTGGCATCAACTGGTGTTTGTTTACTAAAACTTTCAGCTCGGAAAGGAAAGGAGGTCAGGGGGGAAAAAAAACAACTATATTCATTCTTCTACATCACTATTACTCTCATATTGTCGTCCCGCATTATGAAAAAACAACCAAAAAACTCAGTATGTTTTTGTTTTGTTTTTGTTTATAGCTATATCTTCCTCGTTATATACATTTTTCACCCGACTGGTAACGTTGATATTAGAAAAGTCTTATCATCGTATTTTGTCTTAGATAATAACAAACAATAGGTTTTTGTAGGCCTGAAGCGGGTAATCGATATGGAGGGAATTCTTATCAAGAACTTGGGTAATTAATCTCCAGTGTTCCGGAGGCCACGAAGGACCGCTGAGTGTGGAATATATTGTATCCTATTTATCTTAATGTTAGTGCTATAATACGCCGTGGTATAAATATAATACTCTTTCTCTATCTCGTTTTTTCGCCTTCTCTCTCTCTTTCTCTATCTCGTTTTTTCGCCTTCTCTCTCTCTCTCTCTCTCTCTCTCTCCTCTCTCCTCTCTCTCTCTCTCTCTCTCTCTCTCTCTCTCTCTCTCTCTCTCTCTCTCTCTCTCTCTCTCTCTCTCTCTCTCTCTCTCCCTCCCCCCTCTATCTCCCTCATCTTCTCCCACTCCACCGACCTATCTATTTTTCACCCCCTTTCCCTTCCACTCCCACACACGTCAACTCCAAGAAACATCCAGCGAGGTCTCCAGCCACGTACTCGGAACAAAAGAAAAAAAAAAATGTTTACGTCGTCAGAGACACAGCTGGGAGAAGACGAAGGATTGGTGGGGGGGGGGGGAGGGGGGGTATGGGAGAAGGAGAAGGAGACTAAGGTAGGAAGATTACTATTAAGAGCAAGGAGATAGAGGCAACAGAGCGTAAGTGAGATTCGAAAGTGCCACAGAGAGATGTGAAGCCGAGTCGAGATTCGGAGTCAAACTCGGATAGGGATACAAAGAATGCTGAAGGAGACACATAAGGAACCCGAGGAGGTCATACGAGTCAGCTAAGGACATGTCAAAGAGAATTACACCAACGGCAAGTTTGCGATTGCGGGAGAGGAGAAGGAGGAGGGAGGCAGGAGATGAAAGCGCCGGAGAATCATTCCAGGAGGAACCACAGACGCCTGGAATCCTTCATCCTACGAACACATCTAGAGCTTCGGAGTCCAATCGGAGTCTGCGGACCATCACAGCTTACCCAAAGACCATCAAAGATCATCAGATCCAATCAGCCCGGGATTGCTCGCGAATTAATTACTACTTCCGAAAATCTCGCGAACCACATCAATTCGCATATTAATTCCGGCCATAACCATGAACCCTCAATGATGATCTGGACCCATAGAAATATCTTACCACAAAGGTAATGGCGACACGGCGTGGGGGGAGAGTCGCGTGTGATTGGCCGATCAAGGGCAGCGCAGACTTTCCCTTTCACTGTTTACCTTTTTTTAGTGATATTCTTAACAATGCATTCCTACTTTTCCTTCCCTGATCTGCCCGCGTTTCCAGTCATCTCACCCTCTGCCTCTCCCCCTTTCTTTTCCCTTCCCCTTTCCCTCCTGCCCATTTCCAACCCTCAAGGAAGTCACACAGCGCAAACGAATAATTCAGCGAACGTTTTGTTGCAATAAATACTTAATACACAACAGCGTTAACAAAACCAACGCATACCAAGAATAAAGTGAACGTTATGGCCAATCAATCGGCAACGATCGGGAATAACAACGTAAACAGAGACCACAGAAAACGTTTTGTCTGATCTCCCCCGTTCGCGACAACGTTTCCGAATAACAGGCAGCGGTGCGAGGTTTGCAGGCGAACGTTAAGTCTAATCAAACGTTTATCGGTGCTGAATGACGAAAATTGCAAGCCAAGAGCAACGCCAGCCATTTGCAGTCAGTGTGCTATTAGAGTGATTATGATGTGAATATATGCAGGAGGATACCCTTATGATACGTTATCGTAAGGGTCCGTCAACGAACATCTCGTAACCCTTTTGACTTAATTTTTCCTATATTGCAGAAGGAATTCTATTTCAACATGCATTATCTCGCCCTCTCCCTCTCCTTCTGTCAGCTGCCCTTCTCTCTATGTCTTCTTTTATTGTCTTTTTGCCCTTTTCTTCCCCTCGCCTCTCTCTCTCTTCGCTCTTCTTGTCTGTCTTACTTTTTTTTTTCTTTGGCACCTGTTCTATTTCAGCTTTGTCTTGGGGTCTAACTTTTTTTTTTTTTTTTCTCCTGTTCTTGTTTTATTGTTTTATTTTTCTGTTCGATCTTTCTACGTTTTTTCTCGACCTTTCCGAAGCTTCGACTTGATTTCTTTCGTATTTTCACACTTTTCTCCTTTCATCTCTCCCTCGGCTTCTGTCTTACCTTTCCTTTTCCATTTAACCTTTCCATTCCTTTCCTTCTCTCTTCTTTATCTCTTCTTCCCTTCCCTTTCCATCCACCGGGT
>NC_061834.1:25974942-25987442 GCF_019202785.1 Penaeus chinensis | reverse complement strand
ACGCACACACACACGCATATATACATACATACATACATACATATATATATATATATATATATATATATATGTGTGTGTGTGTGTGTGTGTGTGTGTGTGTGTGTGTGTGTGTGTGTGTGTGTGTGCATACATACATACATACATACACACACACACACACACACACACACACACACACACACACACACACACACACACACACACACACACACACACATATACATATATAGATAAATAGATAGAAAGATTGAGACTTATTTAGTATACGTATGTATGGATATATATGTATATATCTGTATATATGTTTAAATGTAAATGAGTATACTTCCGTCTGTCTATATGTCGAACGTACACAAGCGTGTGTGTAGGAATCCTTGAGAAAATGTAGAATCGTGGAGAGAACGAAAAAACCCCAACATGTTCTCATTTCCTCAAAAAACTCGTAAGGGGAAGATATCGCTCATGTCTTTCCTCTGCAACATGTGCAATGTAACACGAGACATCCGTTCTCCGTGATCAATCTCACTCAAGTCAAGTGAGAGGCATTTTTTTTTTTTTTTTATCTCTTTAATTTGGACTTACTTTTAAAATCTTGTATCTTTTTTTAGGTCTATTTTTTTTTTTTTTTTTTTTTTTTAATGAGTGACCAAGGATCGTGTTTATTTAGCTAACGTAAGAATGATGCAATCGGCTAAATTCCTCCGTAAGTGTTAAACCCGACAATGAACACCAGAATCCCTTGCGTCGAACTACCTGACGATTAAGTGGAGATAATTTAATGGAAGTTTTCTTGTTTTTATCCATTCAAATACCTATTTACTTATTTCAGATTAATTGGTTTGTTATTAGTATAACTGGAAAGGATTTTGAAAAATTACGGTCGGGTTGCATGTGATTAGATTTTGGTGGATCCAGGTGGATACCAGGGTAGATTAGGAGTAGAAATGAGGCAAGAGTTTGGTTAGACTAAAGTGGAAGATAATAGATTGTAAGTTTATATTGAAGGAAGTTAGGAAATACTAAGAGTAGATTTGCAGTAAAGACGGTAAGTGAGCAGAATTTTGGAGTAAACTAAGACTAACGAGAGTAGGCCTATATCACTGTGGAATTTCGGAATTCTGGAGTTTATTCATTAAAACCGACAGCCGAGGTTCGCGATCTCTGTTCTCGTTCATATCATTTTTTTATAGTTTACGTTCCATAGATTTCATTAGAACTATCGAGCAACAGGACAAACTGCGCATTAAATCGGGAGCGAATGCTGAACTGCAGGTCAACGATCGCAGGAGCCGCATGCAATGTACACCGCAACAACAGCTGGTCGATACAACTGCCTTGCATTGCGAGTCACCGCTTCTTTGGCCTATCGTGACGTCATTATATCTTTTAAATATCCTCCCTCCTGCTCCTCGTGTTCCGCTCTTTCCCTGTCCTTTCCTGTCTTCCTCTCCTTCTCCTGCCTTTCCTTTCTTCTCTCTTTTCTCCCTCTCTTTCCCCTTTGCCTGTCTCTTTGTCCTCTTTATCTTCTCCCTCCTCTCCCTTTGCTTTTCTTCCTCTGTCTGTCTCCCTTTCCTCTTGTCCCTCATACTCCCTCTCCTTCTCCTTGCCCTTCTCCCTCTCCCGCTCCGTCTCCCTTTGCCCACTCTCTCTCCTTTTCCTTTTCCCTATTCACCCCCTTCTTCCCCCTCCACTTAATTTTCTTCTTCTCCCTTCCTCTTCATTCTCGAAAAGGAGAGAAAGAGGTGGACGAGGGCGTGATGTCCAGCAGGTGTTGTCCGCTCGCCTCGAGAAGCAACAGAAATGCCTCTTGAGAGATTCCTGAAGCTCTCTCATCCGCGGGGAGGCATTCCTGAGGCGGGAGTTTGAATCCGATGTCGCCTTTTCTGTTCTGTCTCTTTCTTTCTCTCTCTCTTTTTGTCTGTCTCTGTGTTTCGGTGTCCGTCTATGTCTGTCTGTTTCTCTCTCTCTCTCTCTCTCTCTCTCTCTCTCTCTCTCTCTCTCTCTCTCTCTCTCTCTCTCTCTCTCTCTCTCTCTCTCTCTCTCTCTCTCTCTCTCTCTCTCTCTCTCTCTCTCTCTCTCTCTCTCTCTGGGGAGGGAGGTAGGACGGTAGAAAAGAAATGAGGAAAAAGAGAAAAAAGAAAAGAAAAAAAAAACTGAATAATGATTTCAGTTAAAACATTACTTATCAAAATACCAGATATATCATATGTCATTACGGTAATTTTACATCACAAAACGATATGATCCAACGATGACCAAAACTCCATTAACTGCAATAACGTCATGTGTGAGTGTCCTTCAAATGCTTATTACTTCCACTATCAACCTAACATTGCTATCTCATAACTAATTAATATATATCGTAATCAATCACAGAAAATTTATTGCAATTGTATCATATAACAGCCTTGATACAGAAGTAAATATCGTATGTAGAAATATCCTCATGTGGACAACAACATAATGAAGATGAAAATAGATAGATAGATAGATTAATAAATAAATATACAGATAGATAGATAAATAGATAGATAGACAGGTAGATAGATAGACATATAGAGAGATACATAAAGAAACAGAAACAAGATGAATAGATAAACAGATAGACAGACAGACATGCAGATACATCGATAGAGAGAAAGAGACAAACAGAAAATAATAAACAACTGAATAAATAAAATGACCAGATAAGCCGCACCAACCCGCATGACACAGACCCGGGAGTGCCAAGAGAGGGAGGGGAGGGGGGGGGGGGGGCTGCCGATAAGGGTGTAGGAGACATGGCTTCGCGAAGGAGTAATTGCATCGTGGTACAGCTTAAAAGGTCAAAGGGCAGAAAAGGGTGTAGGGGAGGGGGGTGGGGTAGAGAGGGGGGGAGAGGAAAGGGGGGAAGGGGTGGAGATGGTGTGTGTGTGAGGAGAGGGAGGAGAGAGAGAGAGAGGGTAGACGGAAGGAGGGGAAGTTTTCAGGGTGGGAGGACTGAGGTAGAGAAGGTGTTTGAGAGATGGTGATAGTAATAATAATAATAATGATAATAATAATAACAGTAATAATAATAATAATTATAATAATAACAATAGCAACAATAATAATAATAATTTAAATAATGACGACGTTGACGATGCTGATGCTGCTGCTGATGATGATGATGGCGGTGATGAGGAGGAGGTTGCTAATAATAATAATGATGATAATGATAATGATAATAATGATAATAATAATAACAATAATAATAATAATAATAATAATAATAATAATAATGATAATAACAATAATAATGATAATGATCGTAACAATAATAAAAAATATAATAAAAACAATAATAATAATATTAATAATGATAATAACAATAATCAAAATGATAATATTAATAGTAGCAATAATCAAAATGGTAATATTAATAATGGCAATAATAATGACAATAATAAAGGCAGCGAAAGTAACAATAACAAAAGTTATAATAATAATAAATGCACATATAATACTGACAGTTAGATACAAATCACGATACTATTTTTTTTTTTTTTTTTTTTTTTAATAATTAATCTTTCAGGATTCTCAAATGATTAACTCTGCCTCTGTATCTTGACTGCAGTTGCACACACGATGCAGTAATGAAGCAATTGCACACTTGATGAATAAGCCTAATAACTGTAGACCGCTCCGAGACCGAGGACCAAGGACCAAGCCCGGAAATGCTCTCGGCTGGGACACGGTCTCGAGAGGTGATTGCTCTTCTTGGTCTAATATTTCGTTTGACTCTTATAGCTATTCTTTGTTGACACTTATGTCTCTCTGTTTCTTTTTCGGCTGGGTCTTTGTGGGTCTTTCTCTGGGTCTCTCTCTCTGTGTCTCTTTCTGTTTCTGTCTCTGTCTGTCTGTGTGTGTGTCTCTCTATTTATCTATTTCTCTCTCTCTCTCTCTCTCTCTCTCTCTCTCTCTCTCTCTCTCTCTCTCTATCTATCTCTCTCTCTCTCGCTCACCCCCCCCCCCTCTCTCTCTCTCTCTCTCTCTCTCTCTCTCTATCTATCTATCTATCTATCTCTATCTCTATCTCTATATATCTATCTATCTATCTATCGCTCTCTCTCTCTCTCTCTCTCTCTCTCTATATATATATATATATATATATATATACATATACATATCTATATATATACATATATATATATATATGTATATATGTAGATATACACACACACACACACACAAACACACACACGCACGCATGCACGTACACACACACACACACACACACACACACACACACACACACACACACACACACACATATATATATATACACATAAATATGTGTGTGTGTGTGTATACATACACATACATATATATATATATATATATATATATATATATATATATATATATATATCTTGCAACTTTGGCAGAGAAGCACCGGTGCGCTGATTCTGGCTAGACCGCGACCTCAGAACTTCCACCAGAAGCCGGTTAAAGTGTACCGTCATTGTACTTCTCCCTCGGCTATGGGGTGGGAGACGGAGGCTGGTTACATGAGGCACCTGCTGCACCTGAGCCTTGTGGAGCACCATTAGAGCCCCGACGTCGCGACGACGTTCCAGTGAGTCGATGTGACGAAGATTGGTGGCTTCCTGAATGAGTTTTCTATTTCATCCAGCCTGTTAAGGTTCGTGGACGCAGTGGACGACCAGGCCATTGAGGCATATTCTAGGTGTGGTTTGAAATTCACTGAGGATTCAGGAGGTGAGATATACGTTGTTTTGCAAATCCTGCTGACATGGCTGTTTAATCTTGGACCACTGTCTATGTCCACACCGAGATCCAGTGGTAAAGTACTCGATTGGATGGTCGATGCTATTCATTAAAATTTTGTCCTTCATGACGTTTGATATAGCTGGAGAGCAGAATAACCAATGCTTGGGTCTTGTTGGGGGAAAATCTTATTTGCCATGATGATCCCCTTTCATAAATTGTTGGCGGCTTGGAATTCATATTCATTGCTACAGCGTCATGATCCTCACGCTGGTATGAAACAGAAAGGGTACAGTCATCGGCATATGCTTTGGTTTCGGGATGTTACCCAAGCATATCATCAATATAGATATTCCATAGGATTGAGCCAAGTACAGATCCTTGTGGTACCGATGCCTCTACCGGATACTTCTGGGATGATTGGCCACCGATGACCATTTTAAGTGTTCTTCCAGTGAGGTAATTATCAAATAGTCGCTATAGGTTACTGTTTATGCCCCTTGCTTGTAGTTTAGCGAGGTGTTCTTTGCCAAGATGCCAAGGGGATGCCTTTGAGTATTCTTACTGGCATCCAGAGCATCCTCCCAGTTTTTACTCGGCGGAAGAAGGTCAGCAATCGATTGGGAGGATCGAAAGCCAAACTGTCTGATGGTAATGAAGTTGTGTTTTTTTCAGGTGTTTCATGAGCTGTTCAGCAATGACCTTTTCAAATATCTTGCTGATGCATGGCAGAAGCGAGATGGGCCGGTAGTAGTCTGGATTTGTTCCTTGACTGTTTCTTATGAAGATAAATCACTCTTGCTTCCTTCCGGATAGTGGGCCAGCAGCTTTCTTCGATACACGACTGGAAGATGAATGATAACGGTGTGGGTTGATATCTTCTGAACCTAGGGCTTTATTTATGTTTAAATTCCGAAGGGTCTCTTTTGTTCTGGTGTGACAGATTTGAAGGCCAAGGAGTTGTTCATGGCATATTAAGGGCATCTTCGCAGGTGTCCTATTAGCAGTCATTTCATGACAATAAGCTTCCCATAAGATTAGCTTTTTCTCGATTACGCGAAGTAATTGTTCCATCGGGCTTGATTTCCCCTTGGTGCTCCTTAACGAGCGACCACCACTCTTGCTGCCTGCTCCCAAAGTTGACAGTTTCCTCTTCGTGTCCTCTTGCTAGATGTTACGGGCCCATTTGAATGTGGCTATCATTCTTTGCGAGCACTTATGTACAGCTTTTTATAATGTCTTGTGGGATTAGTTTAATACCTTTGCCACACTTCTTTTTTGAACGCTTGATGGCCTCCGTAGCCAAGCCACGACCTCCTGGTTTTGTGATGTATGTCCGTGAAGGGAGGTATTTCTCCTGCATTTCGGCGAGGAGGCTGGTGATGGAGGATGCTTTGTCGTTTGCCTTCCCCAACAGGAGAACGACAACAAAAGTTCTGCCTTATATCTGGCCAGTTTGCGTAGTTCCAAAGCCATATTTCTCTTTGTCTGCTTTCGTTAGCTGCGGGGGCGAGGCAAAGTTGTAATATAACTGCAAGGTGATCTGGTGTGCTTATTTTGCCGAACGATGAGCAGGAGATAAAGTCATCAGTTAGATCCGATATAGCAGGGTCAAGAAATCTGCAGAGGATATCAGTCGGGAAATCTACGTAATCTGTCAGCCAGCGGACTGCGAGAAGGTCTTCGTATGCTGACTGAATGAGATGGTGATTAAGTTCCCCAACTATTAAGAGATGTTGACAGTTGTTGCGAGCCTGAAAGACGTCCAGGTTTTCCATTAGGAGGTTCCTCGGTGTCCTGCTTTGCCACTGCGGCCTGTAGTCAGCACAAAGTAGTAGGGATTCATTTGACTTAAGCATGACCTTCAAGAAGATAGCTTCCAGCCAGTCTGGGAAGTCATCTGTTAGCAGCTGAATATGAAGATCTTCTTTGTAGCACATAGCTACCCCTCCGAAGTTCTTATATATCCAGTCTCCTCTTTGCCACCGTGGGTAGCCTCACATCTTACCAAGTTCTACCTCTGCATTAAGGAAGGTTTCAGTAGCCACTATTATTTCGGTACTGATGTTGAGGGCCATGCAAGTCAACTCACCAATATTGGTCCGGAGGCCTCTGACATTAGCAGACAGAACTAAGAGGTGTCTCTGGTTGTTATTTTGAGGGGTAGGAATTACTGATGCCATTTAGTACACTTTAACAACCACCAGCTCTCTACCGATGCCTTCCACCTGCAGCTGTTCAGAACGTGACCTCCTGTCTTGCAAAAGTCACAGGAGGATCTCTGTCTCTCTCTCTGTCTCTCTCTCTCTCTCTCTCTCTCTCTCTCTCTCTCTCTCTCTCTCTCTCTCTCTCTCTCTCTCTCTCTCTCTCTCTCTAAATTTGGTTAGGCACACACACACACACACACACACACACAAACACGCACACACGCACACACGGACATCCCTCCCGCTCTCCTGGCCTTAGATGCGGTGTTGCCCTTTGTCTTGGCCGTTTTCTTTCTTCCTTTTCTTTCTTTCTTTTTTTCTTTTTTTCTTATTTTATGCTTCTTGTTAAAAATGTTCGTTCACTTCTAACGATTAGTTAAAAAAAAAAAAAAATGTTGTGGACGGTGCAGAAGAATAGCTTTACCGAAAAAAAGATTTGGCACACACGCAGACACAGGGAAATTTTATCGTTTTGTGGCTTCCATTTGGTCTCTATGATTCCTATCTCATACATAAAATTACCTTTTAAACTCGAATTACAAACTGCCAGTGAAATCCTATTTGTATGTAACTTTACTTCATTAACAGTAAATAAACATATTGCATTTTCAGTCAACTGGCGAGAACTATCCAAATTTCATCATTGCATATGCTTATACACTTTAATTTGTACTTATGATATAATTATTTTACTTAAATTATTATTTATATTTAGTGGGAGAGTGCAGTACAGATAGTATATGCTAGATATTAATATTGTAGATGGTAATTAAAGCTAAACACATAAACACCTTTGATATTGATACAGATATATTTTTATTCAAAAACCCAAATATATTCAATCTAAAAATAATAATTAAAAGAGTAGGTGACTAACAACGAACTACATTTAATACGCATATTGCTGTTATTTCAAAAAAAAATATATATATGTATAGGTATATATACATATATATATATATATATATATATATATATATATGTACTCAAAACATCTGATATACTCAAAATATGAATTAAAGACGTATATAATCAAGAGAATTTTGAATAAGAAATAATATTTACTTAACCTAGTAAAGGCTTCATCTTTTCATATAAATTCGTGTTAAAGGAATAATTCAGAGCTAAATCAAACTGCAATGATTTTCATCACGTGTAATCAAAGAAACAAGTGTTAATTAAAAAAAACGCTTTCGGTATCGTTATCGTCATTATTGTTATCATCGTTACTGTCATTTTCATCATCATCTTTATAATAACAACTTGTTGATATCGTCTTTATCATCATCATTCCTTATCACAAGCGTAATTAAGATCATCATTATCACCATAGTCGATATTATTGTCACCGTTCCTTTAATGTCATTTTCATGAACATCATTAGTTAGACAACGTTTGTTTATCTGTCCCTCTCTTTGTTTAGCTTCCTGTATGTTATCGAGTCTGCCTCTTTGTCGCTAAATCTGAGTGAATATTAGCCATTTTCGCTTCAGACTCGTAAACAAAATGTCGAACCAAATCTGCTCAAACCTTTCGTTGCGAGTCGGATATCATATTGGTTATGGTTTGGTAAAATACATGCTTACATGTCTCTGCGTTTGTATATGTGAATGTTGCTTGAGAAGTAAGCTTGTGTAAGTGTATATTTGCATGTTTGCATATATGTATTATATATGTATGATGAAGTATGCATGTATTAATGCTTGTATGTGCATATGGGTATGTATGTATATGTATGCTATCATATATGTATTACTAAGTGTACATATATGCATTTGTAGATATGCATGTCATGTAAGTATGTATGGATGCAAACATTGTAAATAATTCAGTGATGGAATAAAGCAAGATGGTTTTATTTTGTATAATGCACACACACGTACAAAACGTTTTACATTCATCATATTAATCAGACTACATTTATGCTTATGCATAAATCCTAAAACTCATGGGAAATTTATTCTCTGTGTATTTGAAAACAAACATACAGACACTAACAACGTTTATTTGCATTCACAGCACTCTGATATTTAAACTACATAAAATATTTTCGATAGCTCCATCATTTATACTTTCAGTTGTTCCCTTCATGCTGTGCTCTCACAGCCTAAGGCTTTGTAAGAGAAAGAGTATGAAAAAAATGTTGCTTCTTGATGTGGTCCCTGCCAGAACGTAGAGTCATTTGTCATTTGTTATAGTTTTACCAGAAATAATTGCCTCCTCTTTGTCTGAGTGTCAGGGGTAGAGACGGGGCTTCAGTATTTAATTTCTTTCCTTTCCTTCCACGTCTTCTTGAAATCTGTTTTCGCCGTATGCTCGGTGATTACAAATACACGCGGCTTAGTCACTTGTGTAAAGTTGGCAGGCTGTATCGGATCGCCCTTTACTGTATTATTGCCATGCTCATATAACCAGCACAAATAGTTTAAGCTTTTATCAGGTCAGAGAATGTTATTTTTTTCGTTGTTTAATGACATCGAGATGTTTTATTTATACTGCGTGTTTAGCGTCGTACAGACAGTATAAGTGTAGAAAATTAAGAACGTGAAACAAGTTCGAATATAGAGCGTACAAGCCTCGGTCGGTTCAGGCAATAAATCAAATTACATAAAACTGTCAACTGGAGACGGAACACGGGAAAGCAGACTGCCAGTTATCTTGACGTCGCATCTGCAGACCCTTCCAGATTCGTGATTACCTTTTAAAAATAGGTCGTTTGATATCAAACATTGTTTAGTAGTTAATTTCCCATGCATACTTTGGAATGTTCACGCTCAATTGTTGTGGAACATCCGGATAAAACCCCCAAAATTCCAACAGCAGATGCGGTTACTAGTTGAGTTTAATAACAAGATATAACGTTCCATTACGCTTTCTCTTTCAGCAACCAGCTGAGATAGCATTGTTCTGTTCTCACACTCAGTAAGGAGTCTCTCTCAGTCACTACGTGCTGTCACGAAACCGTGTTCATTCCCCCTTTTATTAGTGTCATATATTATATGGTGACTTGGCCATGTCTCTCAAAAATTACATACATCCCAGAAACATACAATCAAATACAGATGAACTGACCATATCTGAGAATTCTGTTAATTGTTCATGCATGAAGATTTTTAGTTTATCCTAGTGTATGGACTAAAACTTATCCATCAGTGATAAAAGTAGCATTTTCTGCATTTTTTAAATTCATTCATGATTATATGATTTATCTTCTCTCAGACTTCCATAAGCTAGTGGCAAAGGTAAAAGAATTAACTTATGCAATGTAAAATTAAAAATACCTTATTGATTTACTATTATCGTTATTATTGTCATTATTGTTGTTATTATTATCATTATTATTATTGTTGTTGTTGTTGTTGTTGTTATTATTATTCTTGATGGACAGTTGATTATTAACTTCAGCAGAACAGGGCTGGCGTGAGTTTTAACATGTCATTTAGAAAATACTACATAATATCCTCATTATATTTTCTTTTTTCCTTTGTAAGGAATCTTCATATGAAAAACAGGATCTTTACCCCGGTTTCCAGTGTTTAAGAGTTTCTGCAGCTTAGTCTTAAATTGTCACTGATATTTATATAGAAAAATAAGACACATAATTTGTCATGTGGACAAATTATGGCAGGCTGTATCGGATCGCCCTTTACTGTATTATTGCCATGCTCATATAACCAGCACATATAGGGATCATGACCTTAAAACGAAAAGATAAAAATGGGCATTCAGTAGATTTGGAGTCAGTTTTTCTGAGCTGGTGAAGACAGATGGTTTATATCTTGCCAATCGTGTTTTGCTATCATTCTCGTCTTTATTATTACCATCAATATTATCTCCAACTGTAATAGTGTCATCATCATTAACAAAATACTATCACTATAATTATCAAATAGATCGTATACATCACATTCTTACGCTCACGTGCACGTCAAGGGGAGAATAAACTGTGAATTCACGCTACCACTGAGAGGACGTTACGAATAAAGTTTCTCGTGGGTTCTCTCGGGGCGCTGGCTCTCGTCAGCACTTTTTGTCCTCTAGGATTCCAAGGCGCAAAGGAAAAAAATGAAAATGAAAAAAAGGGAAAGGGAAACAAAAAAAGGAGGAGAAAAAAGAAAGAAAGAAAGAGAGAGACAGAGAGAGAGAGAGAGAGAGAGAGAGAGAGAGAGAGAGAGAGAGAGAGAGAGAGAGAGAGAGCGAGAGAGAGAAAGAGCGAGAAAGAGAGAGAGAGGGGAGGGGTAAATAAAAAGAGAGAGATGGGGGGGTAAATAAAAAGAAAGAGAGAGAAAGACAGAGAAAAAGACTTATACAGACAGACGGAGAGCGAAGCAGCAGCTGGGTCTTATTATGGAAATTAATGCATCATAACAAACCCAGTGAAACACCTGAGCGTGTGCGGGAGAGTAATAAACTCACGTACGTAAAATGCAGGGTCGGTGCAGGACAAGACGATTGTAGTATTACGCTTTAATCAACGTAACAACAAAAATGTAATTAATTGTAATTGAAACAATATGTACATCAACAATGATAATGACAAAAATAAAAGTAAGGATGATAATAATATGATAATACTGATGCAATAATATTCTTGTATAACAATCCTCCCTGACCTCGAACCTAGGTCACTCCGGGAATGAGACCGGAGGGCCAGTACTAAACCAACCATGAGTAGATAGGTAATGTCTATGGAAGCTAGTTAGACCCTAGTTGCACACTCCTTTTAGTGGGTCGTGTGGTATGGTTGGTTTAGTACTGGCCCTCCGGTCTCATAACCGGAGGGACCTAGGTTCGAGGCCAGGTCAGGGAGGATTGTTATACCTCTATATCAATGCGGTATTGCATTATTCCATCTTTCATATATATACACCTCAGTATCTGATTTCGGTTTCAAATTTCTAAATCAATTTCCACCGAGTGCCCACGGGGAGTGTGTGTAAAACCTCGCTATCATTACTCATGTATGAGTAGATAGGTAATGTCTATGGAAGCTAGTTAGATCCTAGTTGCACACTCCTTTTAGTGGGTCGTGTGGCATGGTTGGTTTAGTACTGGCCATCCGGTCTCATACTCGGAGTGACCTAGGTTCGAGGCCAGGTCAGGAAGGATTGTTATACCTCTATATCAATGCGGTATTGCATTATTCCATCTCTCAGTAATATTCATGATAATCACAATTAAAACAATGATCATATTAATGCTAATAGGATTAATGATAATAATGATAATGATGATAACAACAACTGCAAAAACAACAATAATAAATCTGATAATGATAATAACAGTAATCCTAATGATAGTTATCATCATTATTATAGATGGTATTCCCATCATTATTTTTATAAATATTATCAACCTCATTATTATCGTTATCATCATTAACATCAATAATATCATTATCATCAACATCGTTATCAAGATGACAGCTATAAAGATACAGCTGTAAACATGACAACAATCTCTTAAAACATCAAAATCAGCTGCAATACAAGATATGACATAAAATAAAGTAGGGATTATTCCAAAGGCCAGTAGTGAAACCGG
>NC_061834.1:25944942-25947442 GCF_019202785.1 Penaeus chinensis | reverse complement strand
CTGGTCCTCGCGGCCCTAGAGGAGACTGCCTCAGTATTCGAGATGCCGTAATCGACTTCTCACAGTTGAAATTAATGTAAAAGTTTCAGTGGATGTTTACCAAAAGCTCCACCACGCCCCGAGACGCTCTCCGGATATTGGAACTAGGAAAGTCAAGGATAGTTAATTGAAACAAGTTCGCCACAGCCTCCCTTACGAGGGCCTGGTGAAAACGAAAGAACCGGAGACGGATTTTAATTCGAATGATAGAGCTGTTTATAGTTTTCATGCTCTGAGTGTTGTTCCCGATGTGAATGTCTTGGATTACAGAAGGAGAAGAGAGAGAGAGAAAAGAGTTAAAGGTCATAAAATAGATTTATTCATTTCATAATGGCATACGAATCACTGATAAAGATATTGGTTAAAGATCGACATTTGGAAACTGGCTGAGGAGGCGTCGTCAATGGTGGTACACGAGTTTATGTCGGTTCTGCTAACGAAAAAGGCAATATTTATTACTCTTAGTGAAGACGTTATTGCGTCATGCTTTTGGAATCTGCTGTCCCGGCGGAGAAGTCGATGTAAATGTACAAAAAACATACCCGATAAGAGTATAAACAACGAATATTGCCATATTTAGTGAGTCTATGAAATCATCATCTATGCACATATCAGATTCCCTCTCCCTATTATTTTCCGTAAATAATGACCAATAGTATTTCATCACGAGTGAACTATGTCTACTGTCCGGCCACTCATACAGATATTAAAGATTAAGTACCGGAGTCTTGTTTCCGGTGTGTCTTTCTGTGAGTGTATGTGTGTGTGTTCATTTGTGCGTGCGTGTGTGCGTGTGTGCGTGTGTGTGTGTGTGTGTGTTCATATGAGCGAACGTATAAGTATGTGTGATTATTAGTAAAAAAGAAAAAGAAAAAAGAAGAAAAAGAAAAAGACAACCATCTCTTCGCAAATCGATACGAACACATTCTCCTCTATTATCTAAATCGCTAGGAAAGGGCGGCGTTCGAATGCATTATTATTATTATCATCATCATTACTACCATTATGATTATCATCGTTGCTATTGCTGTTTTGGTTTAGTTGTTACTGACGTTGTTAATATTACAATCGTTATTATCATTACTATTATTATTATTATTATTTTCTAAAATTCCACATAGCCAAACGTATGACATTTATTCCAGTTATTTTCCGTCTCTTTATTCTCTCTTTTGCTGATATATGTATATATATATATATATATATATATATATATATATATAATATTTATATATATATATACATATACATATATATACATATATATAAAAAAAAATTGTCCTTCCTTTTTACTTCTCATCCCCATTATCTATTTTCCGTTTCTTTCTTCTTTTTTATTTCCTTATCCGCTGGTTCTCCAATCTTCTTTCGTTCTTTTTTTTTCCTGTGTTATTATTTATCTTCCAATTTTATTCTCCAAATTCTTCAGTTCTTTGTTCCTTCCTTTTCTTTCCGAACTCTTCAACCATTTTCATATATATATATATATATCTTCTTTTCCTGTAGTTTTGTCCCATTCTGATATGAGGTCGCTATGGGCAGGTTCTGGCAGATACTTTTTATGGCTGGATGCCCTTCCTGACACCAGCCCTCTCTATTTACCCGGTCTTGGGGCCGGCACTGACTTGGGCTGGCTTGCCTACCTAGTGGTTAGGCTCCATTTTCATATAGATATATATACTGTTTATATCGTCCGTCCTTCCTTCTTCTTTTTCTGTCTTTGTTCTTCCTCCCTACTTATTGATCCATCGTCATCCCCTCCTCCTCCTCCTCCTCCTCCTTATGCACCTTTTCCTGACTTTTCTCTGTTAATTCCTTCCTTTCTCTGATTCATTCTTCGTCTTCTCGTCCTCCACCTCTCAAATTTTCTCGATTATTCTTTTTTCTTGTAATTTCCTTCCTTCTCTTCTTAACTGCTCTCTTCTTTCTCCCTTCAGTTCTCCTATCTTCCCTCTTTCTTCCTTCAACTCTCCTATCTTCTCCTCTTTCTCCCATCATCTCTCTTATCTCCTCCTTATCCTCCTCCTTCTCCGATATCACGCAAATGTCCACCCCCAACATCTGCTAAAATGTCAGCATCCATTTCTTACTTCGTCGCAAAGGTCAGCCTTCTATTATTTCCTCGTCAGACATTTCGAAGATGGCGGAGGCACCTACGTGAAACCTAAATCTCTAATGGCTGACCCGCAAGCAGCTCGACCGAAAAATCGAACGCCGGCGCTCAATTGGCGACGCCGAGTAGAGCATCGCGGACCTCGAGTTATGGAGGCATTTGGCCAGCGCCGGCCTCCTTCCCAATGCAAATTCGTATACTTCTATGATTTTCCTTATAAAATGTGTGCACAAAATCGGCCGACCCCCATTTCATCAGAAAGATGGTCTATTTATCTATCTCTCTATATCTCTATCTGTTTGACTATCTGTCTATCTATCTATATGTGTGCGTAAACATATGTGTGTG
>NC_061834.1:25924942-25927442 GCF_019202785.1 Penaeus chinensis | reverse complement strand
ATAAGAAGGAAGCAGGACAAAAACGCGCCTGAGTGTGTGTATAAAGAAACAAAAGAGCATCTAAATCCGTGTTTCCGATGTTCGAACTTACGAGCTTCAAACACTTATAGTTCTAGTTTGGGTTTTTCTCTTCTCAAATGCGGTTAATAAACTTTGTCATCAAGATTATTATTCTAATGCACTTTCTCTCGCTTAGGAAAAGGAAAAAGAAAAAAAGTATACATCTGTTACGGATGGCTGGGAAAGAGGGAGATCATAACTACTTAATTTTGTCGTTAAATGAATAAATCCCTGACACAAATTTCTTGAAACATTTTACACCGTCGTTCAAATAAAACAAATATAGATCCTACGCTTATACAACGTAGGTGAAGCTAATAGCCTAACAGACAGTAATTTCTCAAAAAACTGACCGGCTAAATCTCCCTTCCATTCAGCATCGATGAGTAATTGGCGGCTTAAAACACACAACAATGTCCGCAGCGGTCATTATTTCTCACGGAACAAAAGCATAATTGAGCTCTTTACATCCGACATGCATCAACCTCTCGCGCAAAATAGGATCAAGGGAGGGATTTGGCTCAGACGGAAATGTAAATATTAATGATAATAACAAAACTAAAAAGAATGAAGATTTAACGACCGTTATAAAGACTGCAAGGGTAGGCCTATTAATATTATCATTATTATTATTATTTCTTTTATTTATTATTACCATTATCATTATCACTATTATTATCATTATCATTATTAGTTATTCTTATTATCATTATTATTAGTTATTCTTATTATCACTATTATTATTTTTATTATCACTATTATTAGTTATTTTTATTATCATTATTATTAGTTATTCTTATTATCACTATTTTTATTTAACTAGCATTATTACAAGCACTATTGATGTTATTATCATTATCATAATGATCACTATTATCATTATCAATTTTATCATGATAATAAAGTAATAATGAATATACAAATACACAAATGCATCAATTTAAAGGAAAACACACAAGTAGAGAAAAAGAAACTCAGCAACTGCAGCGCATCTGAATAACGTGATTTATTGCAAGATGTCGCTTTGCAACGGAGGTCAGCGTGGGCGATGACAGTGGCGGCTCAAGTCCCACAATCCCAAGACAGACGGACTTCCAATGCAGGGACGCAAAGGAAGGCCGACCTCGAGCTTAGAAGGTTCGAGTTGAAAATTGCAGCCGCTCTGTCTCGGTCGTTCGCTCGTTCAGTCGTTCACTCGTTCAGTCGTTCGCCCGTTCGCTCGTTCACTTGTTTGCTCGTTCACTCGTTCGCTAATTCAGTCGTTCGCTCGTTCACTCGTTCACTCGTTCACTCGTTCAGTCGTTTAATCGTTCGCTCGTTCGTTCGTTCAATCGTTCGCTTGTTCAGTCCTTCGCCTGTTCGTTCGTTCAGTCGTTCGCTCGTTCGCTCGTTCGCGCGTTTGCTCGTTTACTCGTTTACTCGTTCGCTCGTTCAGTCATTCGCTCAGCTGCTGGTTCAGTCGTTCGTTCGTTCGCGCGTTCGCTCGTTCGCGCGTTTGCTCGTTTACTCGTTCGCTAGTTTGCTCGTTTGATCGACGAGGCTCATTCCCTCTGAGACTCTGCGGGAGTGAGAGCGCCATTGGCCGACGACGCAGCTTCCGAGATTCCGCGAGAAGTTTGGGGCAAAGTATCCGCTCGTTAGTGCGGACGTGGCCATTTAGGGAGCCCCCTGGGGGGTGGGGGCTCTTTTGGATCAGGCTTCTCCGCGTGGGTTGAATCTTAATCGCTTTTTCGAAAGGGGTTACATATTTATGTGTGTGTGTATATATATGTATATGTGTGTGTGTGCGCGCATGTGTGTTATAGTGTGTGATGGGAAGTGGTGTATGTAATGTATGTATGTTTGGATGTATATATGCATATGTATGTGTTTGCGTTCAATCTGTGGGAGAAGCAGAACTCTTCTTGTGTCTGTTTGTTGATCCATCTCTTCCTCTCTATCTCTTCCATCCGTCGTCTATACATTTATTAAGCTTTGTCTGTTTATCCTACAGAGGAATCAGTCGATTTATGGACATGTCTGTCAATTTATTTATTAGAACATATAACCATGAATCTATTTCAATGCTTTTTACTTGAATACCTTTATACATTTACATGATGGAAGAGGGAATATATGAATAGAGCAATGTTGACAAGGGAAGAATCATAAAAAAGAAAGAAGAGAGGGAGGGGGTAGCAAGCGAGAGAAAAAAGAGAGCGGATGAGACAGACAGAGAGAGAGAGAAGGGTGGGAGGAGAGAAGAAAGAGAGTGGGCAGCGAAAGAGCAGTCGGGCCACCGTAAAAGGTCGGTTTACTATAATCCAGTAAAGTATAAACCATCGCGGCTCTGGATGAGTCACCAAAGTTGGTGTAAAAATAGACCTTCACACTTTCAGAGCAGAAATCTTAAAAACAATATATACTTATACACAAGTAAACGAAATTAACAAAAATCAAA
>NC_061834.1:25904942-25909942 GCF_019202785.1 Penaeus chinensis | reverse complement strand
CCCTTTCTCCCCCCCCCTTCCCTCCCTTCCCTGTCCCTTTCCTCCCTCCCCTTCCCTCCCTTCCCTGTCCCTTCCCCCCCCCTCCCCTTCCCTCCCTTCCCTGTCCCTTTCCTCCCTCCCCTTCCCTCCCTTCCCTGTCCCTTTCCTCCCTCTCCTTCCCTCCCTTCCCTGTCCCTTTTCCCCCCCCCCCCTTCCCTTCCCCAACAGCACAGCACAAAAGCAACAAGTGATAGTCAAAGGATCTTGCACGAAATTCCTCCCGACTTCGAATATCTCGCTCTCGCCTTCCCTCCCCTTCCCCTAATCTTCCCCTTTTACCCTACCTTCTCGGCTTCGCTTCTTCCCCTTCTGCCCATTACCTGCATCTCGTCTTCTTCTCCCCTCCTCTCGCTCTTCCTCTCTTTGCCTTGCCCCTTTTCCTCCCCTTGCTTTCCCCATACTTTGCCTCCCCGCTTCATCTCTCCCTCATCCTCTCATTCTCCTTCTTCTTTTTGCCCTTTCTCCTTTCCCCTCCCCTCACCTTCCCTTTCTCCCTCCCCTATTCCCTCCCTCCCCTTACCTTTTCCTTCTCCCTTCCCTCACCTTCCTCTTTTCCCTCCCCTCATGTTCCCCTTCTCCCTCCCCTCATCTTCCCTTTCTCCCTCCCCTTACCTTCCCCTTCTCCCTCCCCTTCTCCTCCCACTCCCTCCCCTTCTCCCCCCTCCCTCCCCTTCTCCCCCCTCTCCCTCCCCTCATGTTCCCCTTCTCCCTTCCCTCACCTTCCCCTTCTCCCTCCCCTTACGTTCCCCTTCTCCCTCCCCTTCTCCACCCTCTCCCTCCCTTTCTCCCTCCCCTTTTCCCTTTCTCCCTTCCCTCAACTTCCCCTTCTCCCTCCCCTTACGTTCCCCTACTCCCTCCCCTTCTCCACCCTCTCCCTCCCCTTCTCCCTCCCCTCAACTTCCCTTATTCCTCCCCTCTCCCCCCTCTCCTTCCCACTCTGCCTCCCCTTCTCCCCCTCTCCCTCCCCTCTCCCTCCCCTTCTCCCTCCCCTTGCCTCCCCTCTCTCCCTCCCCTTTCCCTCCCCTCACCTCCCCTCGCCTCCACCGCATCTGTCCCGCACAAACACCTCGCGGTCATTCCCTCCTCCCCACAAAAGGCCATTAACACGACCTATCCGAATGCATTATTCATTCTCTTCATGGCCTGCATTAATAGGTAATTTGCATACGATTTGGCGCTCCATATAATAACGTGCATTCAAGAAGACACAAGTAAATACCTAAGGTGGTCCTCCATGCACATGAAAATGTTCTTCAATCCGTTATATCGGTGGCTGTTTAATATCGTGTCACAAAAAGAGAATGACAGAGGTCGTTGAGGTCCGGATGAGTCGCCTGACAACCGAATCGGCGGCTCTCGGGCCGGAATATTTTGTAAACGAATCATCATCTAGATTTTTATGTCGTATTTTTACTATCATAATTTGTATTATTATTATCATTATAATTTCTATTTTTATTATTATTATTATTATCATTATAATTTCTATTTTTATTATTATTATTATTATTATCATTATTATTATTATTATTATTATTATTATTATTATTATTATTATTATTATTATTATCATTATAATTTCTATTTTTATTATTATTATTATTATTATTATTATCATTATAATTTCTATTTTTATTATTATTATTATTATCATTATAATTTCTATTTTTATTATTATTATTATTATTATTATTATTATCATTATAATTTCTATTTTTATTATTATTATTATTATTATTATTATTATCATTATTATTATTATCATTATAATTTCTATTTTTATTATTATTATCATTATAATTTCTATTTTTATTATTATTATTATTATTATTATTATTATTATTATCATTATAATTTCTATTTTTATTATTATTATCATTATAATTTCTATTTTTATTATTATTATTATTATTATTATTATCATTATAATTTCTATTTTTATTATTATTATTATTATTATTATCATTATAATTTCTATTTTTATTATTATTATCATTATAATTTCTATTTTTATTATTATTATTATTATTATTATCATTATAATTTCTATTTTTATTATTATTATTATTATTATCATTATAATTTCTATTTTTATTATTATTATCATTATAATTTCTATTTTTATTATTATTATTATTATTATTATCATTATAATTTCTATTTTTATTATTATTATTATTATTATTATTATTATCATTATAATTTCTATTTTTATTATTATTATTATTATTATTATCATTATAATTTCTATTTTTATTATTATTATTATTATTATTATTATTATTATTATTATTATCATTATAATTTCTATTTTTATTATTATTATTATCATTATAATTTCTATTTTTATTATTATTATTATTATCATTATAATTTCTATTTTTATTATTATTATTATTATTATTATTATTATCATTATAATTTCTATTTTTATTATTATTATTATTATTATTATTATTATTATTATTATTATTATTATTATTATTATTATTATTATTATTATTATTATTATTATTATTATTATTATTATTATTATTATCATTATAATTTCTATTTTTATTATTATTATTATTATTATTATTATTATTATTATTATCATTATAATTTCTATTATTGTTATTATTATTATTATTATTATTATTATTATTATTATTATTATTATTATTATTATTTATTATTATTATTATTATTATTATTATTATTATTATTATTATTATTATCATTATAATTTCTATTTTTATTATTATTATTATTATTATTATTATTATTATTATTATTATTATTATTATTATTATTATTATTATTATTATCATTATAATTTCTATTTTTATTATTATTATTATCATTATAATTTCTATTTTTATTATTGGACTGATTTTTGGTGTATTTCTGTAGTTTTATGACTGGACTGATTTTTTGAAAATCGGGAAAGGTTAACGGGTGAATAAATCTTTTATCTTTTTTGCCGTTGAGATTTTTTTTTTTTTTTTTTTTTTTTTGGTGGGGGGGAGTGTAATAAATTCCTGACGAAGTTTTGAATTCAAAACATCAGATATAAATATCAGCAGACAGTCATTGCCCATAAGCAACTACATGAGCATGCAATGTGCCATTAATATCACGATATTTTGTTGTTGAGTTAAGAGGAGACATAGATGAAGCATCAACCAGTATCAACCAGAAATAACACTAGGGTCGTTGGAGGTTTCTTAATTCACGTCGAGTTAGCAAAGAGGACAAGAGAAAGGGAGAGAGAGAGGGGGGGGGGGGACAGAGAGCGAGAGAGAGAAAGAGATAAAGAAAGAAAGTCAAAGATAGAGTTAAAGAAAAGGAAGACGAGGAAGAGAGAGAAAAAAGGAGAGAAAGATAATGCTAATTAAAGAAAATAAACGGCGAAAGATTGAAAAAAGGAAGAGACACAGAGAGAGAAGGAGCGAACCGCCACTTTCATTAATGATTCCCGCATGCATGGGGCAAGTTCCGTGTTCGTTTAAGAGATCGTTAGAGCCGGACCGCGTGCACTGTGATGAATGTGCGTTAATAAAGAAAAAGATTTTACTCGAAAACTCGTTAATCGCGCTCGAATTAAAGGAGAAAATTTACGAGGTCGAAGAATACGGTCGTGTTGCGCACACCGAGGTAGGCAAAGTGAGCTGTTTAATTCCTTGTTATTGGGTCGTTCTTACTGGCTTCTCTCGTTCACTCACCAATATACATATAGGCACATACATATATAGATAGATAAACAGATAGATAAACGGATAAGGAGACAGACTGATAGATGGAATGGAGAGGTAGATAGCTGAGGAGATAGACAGACAGATAGATAAACGGATAGATAGATAAAGAGAGACAGATGGATGGATCAATGGATAGATAAAGAGAGACTGATAGATGGATCAGTGGATAGATAAATAAAGAGAGACTGATAGATGCATCAATGGATCGATAAATAAAGAGAGACTGATAGATTGATCGAAGGAGAGTTAGATAAAGAGATAGACTGATAGATGGATCAGTGGATAGATAAATAAAGAGAGACTGATAGATGGATCAAATGATAGATAAATAAAGAGAGACTGATAGATTGATCGAAGGAGAGTTAGATAAAGAGATAGACTGATAGATGGATCAGTGGATAGATAGATGGATGGATAAAAAGATACATAGATAGATATGTTCAGTACACGTTCCCTCCGCGTTGGCGTCATAGACAGAGCCCCAGGAAAAGGTTGTAGCATCGCATTGCAATCTCGTGGCATATGCTGCACATCATCGGCAAATCCCTGACACTGACACAGCTACATGAGTGAAATGCCAATAATGACAATTGACACATATCAGGCTGACAGTCGTACATCAGCGTGAGAGTAGAGGGCATAACGCAGGGAATGGGAGCAAGAGAGAGGGGTAAAGATACGAAGATAAAAGTTTTGCATGAATCAAAAGGTATTTTCAAATAAGGGTATTGTTGCCTCGAACTGATTTATATCAGCTTTCATGAAATCTGTTTTATGAACCCTACATTTTCATTTGGAAATGTCTCGGGGAAGCAGCTGAATCATGCAACTGGAATGCCTTTGTGAACATTTTCGAAAAGATATTGGTTAATCACGTTGAAATGCGGGTATCTTTTCCTTGGCAGAATATGATGCAGAACTACAATGTATTGGTTACACAAAGCTACGAGATAATGATAATCTATTTCTTTAACTAACTTTAACTAACTTATGAGCACCACGTTCGGTATATGCATTTTCCCCTTTTTTTCCCTTTTTCTCATTTACTTAATCATACAGTTTACTCTTTCCCGTTGGGAATGAAGTATGAAAAGCAATATATGAACAGAAGTAATCAATAAAAAAAAAAAACATGATTCAAAAAAACAATAAATGATGATATAAATACCCTTGTCTATGTGTCTCCTCCCTCCCCTCCCTCCTTGCCTCCTCCCTTTCCCC
>NC_061834.1:25887442-25892442 GCF_019202785.1 Penaeus chinensis | reverse complement strand
GAGAAGTGAGACAGAGAAGAGCTGTTAGGCAAACACTAGTCGAATGAGTAAGGTAAGTATGGTAGATAATAAACAAACAGAATATGAATATGACGAAATGCAGTAGGTAATTATCTTAATAATGATAAGATTTTTAATTGCCACGGCATGGGTTATAGAGGCTAAATGAAGTGCTAAAGTATATACATAAGGTACATTATAGAGTGAGAAGACAGTGGCATATGAGAAGCTCCTTATAGCAAAGCCTACTTGACACTGGCATATCATAAAATTGAAAAGTTATCCTTAGACTTTACAAGTTGTCTATCTTCATTGCTCACCACTACTGAGCGCACCGGGTGGGCAGGAGGCAGAGGGGGAGGAGGGGGGGGGGGCGAGAGGGCAGGCAAGACGTTTACCGGAGCAGTAAACATTCTCGCATTTTTTACGGGAGCAAATGTGTCAAATTACCCTCTTTGTTTGTGAGTTCTGTGAAAGTTTTCTGTTCCTTTTTTTTTTGTTACGTTCTGCAGGCTATACAGGGAGAACGGTTCAGCGCATCGCCAGCCCTTCGGAGTAAACACCCTCTCATCTCGTACGAGGCAAATGTGTCAAATGACCATGTCTGTTTGTGAGTCTCTTGCAAGTTTTCAATGTCCTTTTTGTTTCAATAGAGGGATGGCGATTAATTGAAGGCCGAGGCACCGGAGAACCGCTCAGAGCCTTCCCTCGCAGCTCGGAAGGAAGGAATACGGACCCGCTGAGCCGTCAAAGCCCCCTCGCGCCTGGAGCTTCTTCGCGTCCTTGAATGCCTGCCAGAAATCGGCTGTAATGGTACCCAAGAACCTCATCCTCTTGTCTTATCTTAGTGTGTGCCTTCCCGTTTGATTTCATTTTCCCTTTTTTTTCTCTCTCTCTCTTCTTTCTCTCTCTTCTTTCTCTCTCTTCTTTCATCTCCCTTTATTTCATCTTTTGAAATTCCCTTTTTCTTCTTTTCTTCCGTATCATTTCTTCTAATTCGCTTTTAACACCTTCCATACATTCCTATCGCCTTCTCTCCTTCCCTCCCCTTCCTAACTTCTTCCTCCTCCTCCCCCTTTCCGGTATCTTTTACGCCATTAATCACTCTCCTGGAAGCGCCATTTCCGCTCCACGCTCGGCTTAGGATGTCCCCCTCTCTCTCCTCCTCCCCCTCTCTCCCCTCCTCCCCCTCTCTCCCCTCCTCCCCCTGGTCCCCTTGCCTTCCCTGTGCCTCCTCCTTTCCCTTTATCTACCTCCTTTGTTCGTCCTCCTTTCCTTCTCCTTCTCTTCTTCTCCATTCTCTTATTTCTCCTCCATCCCTCCTCCTCCTCTTCTCCCTTCTTCTCCTTCTATTTTTCTCCTTTTTTCCCCTCCATTTCCTATTCGTCCTCTATTTTTTTCTTTTTCGTTTCATTTCGTTTCCGCCATCACCTCTCTTTCTCTACTTCTTTGTCTACATCCTTCTCCCCTTTTCCTTGTCTCCACGTCTTCCTTTTCCACATACTCCTCCTCCTCTTTCTGATCCTATAATATTATCTTCCTTCCACCTGCTCCTCTCCTTCTCCTCCTCCTCCTTCTTTTCCTCTTCCTCTTCCTACTCTTCCTACTCCTTCTCGTTCTCTTCCTCCTTTTTTTCCTACTCCTTCTCCTACTCCTACTGCTCATTTTTAAAATTCTCTTCCTCCCCCTCCTCCTCCACCTCCTCCTCCTCCTCCTCCTCCTCCTCCTACTCCTCTTCTTCCTCCATTATCACCTCCTCCTCCACCTCCTCCTCCTCTACCTCCTCCTCCTCCTCCTCCTTCTCCTCCTCCTCCTCCTCCTCCTCCTCCTCCTCCTCTTCTTCTTCCTCTTCCTCTCCCTCTACCTCCGTTTCCCCTTCTCCCCCTCTTCCTCTTCATCTCCCTTTTCCTCCACCTCCTCCTTCTCTTCCTCCTCCTCTTCCTCCACCTCTTCCTCCATTACTACCTCCCCCTCCTCCTCCTCTTCTTCTTCCTCTTCCTCTTCTTCTTCCTCTTCCTTTCCCTCTTCCTCTTCCTCCTCCTACTCCTCCTCCTCCTCTTGCTCCTCTCCCCCCTCCTCCCCCACCACCACCATTACCTCTACCACTTCCACCGCCTCCTCCACCTCCTCCACCACCACCACCACATCCTCCTCCTCCACCTCCACTTCCACCACCACCTCCACCTCTTCCTCCTCCTCCTCCTCCTCCTCCTCCTCCCCCTCCTCCTCCTCCTCCTCCTCCTCCTCCTCCTCCTCCTCCTCCTCCTCCTCCTCCTCCACCTCCAGTTCCACCACCACCTCCACCTCTTCCTCCTTCTCCTCCTCCTCCTCCTCCTCCTCCTCCTCCTCCTCCTCCTCCTCCTCCTCCTCCTCCTCCTCCTCCTCCTCCTCCTCCTCCTTCCCCCCCTCCCCTCCTCCTCCTCCTCCTCCTCCTCCTCCTCCTCCTCCTCCTCCTCCTCCTCCTCCTCCTCCCCCTTCCCACCCCGCCCTCCCTACTTCCGAGTGTCCCCGTGAGCCTCCAAATGAGTCCAAAAAAAGACCGCAGTTATCCCCCTGAGGAGTTTCGACGAAGGACGCGCCGGGCCAGGAAGGAAGGGGGGGGGGGGGGGGCGCCGGCATACTCACGCAGAAGGCCTCTCACCTGCGGAAGAAAAGAGAAGAAAAGAGCTGATTAATTGTTGAACATTTCTTCGTTCGTCAGGTTTTTGTGTGTGTGTGTGTGTTTTTTGGGGTTTTTTTTCTAGAATGTTCGTAGGTTGGTATGTGCGTACGGGCTTATGTGTGTGGGTGAGTGGCTAAGCTCAAGAATACACTGAAGGGAAAGGGAATGAAAGACATGTGTGTATAGAGAGAGGAGTATAATATCACATCCTTACACATAAACAAAATATATACCCGGTCACATGCAAACACGGACACACACAAACACACACACACACACTCACTCACACACACATACATATACACACAAACAAACACACACATACAAACAAACGCATTCACACACACACAAACACACACACACACACACAAACAAACAAACAGACACAAATACACACACACACAAACAAACAAACAGACACAAATACACACACACACAAATACACAAACGCCAAACGAAAGAGACACAGCAGCTTAAACATACAATCAGAAATAACAGCCCTTTGGTTCCGAAGAGTAAAATCTCGCCCAAACATAAACAGTGAAGCGGAAAATCGTCATATATCGAAATGTTTTTGTTTTTTTTCCTTCGACATATGCAGAATAAATAAAAAGGTGACTTGAAATAGGATATTGATAGATTTATGCAAATAGTCCTATCTCGCTGATGTGCATTTCAAATCAAGCTGATTGATCTCTTTTTTTTTTTTTTTTTTTTCTTTTTTTTCGTTTTTCAAATGTAAAACAAAATACTTCAAAAGAAAGGTTTGCTTATTGCTCAAAAACAAAAAAAACAAAAACAAAAAAATTCCATTTACCTATACAGTTTTTTCTCTCTTAATCTTTCTTTCTTTCTTTCTTTCTTTCTTTCTTTTTTTCTTCGTGTTCTGAATGTATCTTTATTTCAATTATTAGTGTAAGCTTTGTTATCATGATTATTATTATTGTTATAGTTATGATTATTACTATTATTATTGTTATTATCATTATTGTTTTATCATTACTATTATTATCAATACTATTATTATTATTGTTATTATTATCATAGTGTCATTATCATTACTGTCATTATTATCATTATTATTATCATCATTGTCCTTATTCTCATTACTATTATTCTTATTCTTATTATTCTTATTATTATTATCATTATTATTATTATAATTATTATTATTATTATTATTATTATTATTATTATCATCATTATTATCATTATTATTTTTGTTATCCTTATCATTATTATCATTATCATCATCATCTTCATTAGTACTATCATTATTATCGATATTATCATTGTTATTACTACTATTATCATTATCATTATTATTATTAACATTAATGCATCATTATTTTCATTATCATTATCATTATTATTACTATCATCATTACCATTATTGTTTTTATCATTGTTATCATTATCACTATCATTATCATACTCATCATTATTATTATCATTATTATTATTATTATTATCAGTATTATTATCATTACAGTTATTGCTGTCATTATCATCATTATTATCATTATCATCATTATTATTATCATCATTATTATCATTATCATCATTATTATTATCATTATCATTATTACTATTGAAGTCTACACACACACATATATACACACACATACACACATACACACACACACACACATACACACATACACACACACACACACACATACACACACACAAACAAACACACATACACACACACACATACATATATATGTATATATATATATATATATATATATATATATATATATATATCAGCCAAATCTGAATATGAAGGCAGTTATGAAATCGCAGAACCCTATAAAGAATACGAATCATATTTGTTCCAAAGCCCCTTTTCCTGAAAAATAAAGATTAGTCATGGGTTGCAGTCTGTTACAAAATAAAAATATCTTATTACTTTTTTTCTTGCAATTATCCCTCATATTATCCTTTTTCTTCCATCTATCTCTCTTATTATTCTTTTTCTTCCATCTCCCTCCCCTAATATTCACTAGTAATCGCCAATCCGACACCGTTAACAAAGGAGCAAAGGAGACGGGGAACGCACAGGGCACTGCCTCCTCCTCCTTCCCTCCTCTTAGGCGTCGTCGTCATCCTTATCAACATCATTATCATCATTATCTTGAGCATTATCTCTATCCTCATCATCACCATTATCAAGCCATCATCATCACCACCATCATCATCAACATCATAAACACCATCATCACCTCCGTCATCACCATCATCATCACCACAATCATTACCACAATCATCACCATCATCAAATCATCATCACTATCTCACCACCATCTTCACCACCATCACCATCATTACCATC
>NC_061834.1:25861392-25867342 GCF_019202785.1 Penaeus chinensis | reverse complement strand
TAGGAGCGTAGTTGAGATAGAGAAGAGAGAAGAGAGAGAGAGAGAGAGAGAGAGAGAGAGATAGATAGAGAGAGAGAGATAGATAGAGGAGAGAGAGAGAGAGAGAGATGAGAGATGAGAGAGAGAGAGAGAGAGGAGAGAGAGAGAGATAGGGACGAGAGAGTAGATAGAGAGAGGAGAGAGAGAGGAGAGGAGATGAGAGAGAGAGAGAGAGAGAGAGAGAGAGAGAGAGAGAGAGAGAAAGAGGAGGGATGCAGTTTTTCTTTTTGGTGCGCATATTGTGTATATTGTGTCTCTATAAGTTCTATCCAAAAAAGTCAGGTTGTCGAACTCTATCGGAAAAATGAAGGCTGAAGTTGTCGCTTAATCTGGATTTTTCAGAATGTTTTTTTACCTTTTTATTCTGAATTATTTATTCATTCATGTGTTCGCATGCCCGCAAGGTTTACCTGAGTGTTTGCGTGGTTGCTTCGGTGAGAGGAAGGCAAGGGGAGAGAGAGAAAAAAAAGACAGACAGACAGGCAGAGATTGACTAACAGACAGACTGACAGACATAAAGACAGAACGAAAGAAAAAGGAGGAAAGGAGAACGAGAGGGAGGGAGGAAGGAGGAGGAAGAAGCGGAGGAATATATATATATATATATATATATATATATATATATATATATATATGTGTGTGTGTGTGTGTGTGTGTGTATGTGTGTGTGTGTGTGTGTGTGTGTGTGTACAGAGGACAGGCAAGGCACAGGCGCCCAGGGAGGAGCGGGGCGCCCGCGAGGGCGAGCGGTCTGTGTCGACTGCTCAGAAATTTCTATGAACAAACTTCGTTTTGAAACATTTCATAATGAAAAACATGAAAGTACCTGAATGAACACAAATTCATATACATATGGTCACATGATGGTTTCGTGGTGAAGGAACAAGGGGTACCTTATATACAGTTGTATGTGAGAAGAGAGTTACAGTGTTTACAAGACTAAAAAGTTTCGTGATAAGGAGACAGAATTGCTGAATATTCATAAAATATAGATACGTTTGAATATCAGTAATGATTTCAATTACATACTTAGCGATTTGGAATAAGCATTATCTAACGAACAGTTTGAATAAAAACAGCACAATTATACACAAAAACTCAGAATAACAGCATGGGAATTGCTTACAAGCAATAAGGGTTGCATTAGCGTGTTCTAAGGTCACTTCGTCATTGTCATTGTTGTAGACCTGCTTGGAATCGACTGAGGATAGCTGAGTTACTGTAGGATTAGAAACATGTTTTTTTTTCTGGTATGTAAGGCGAGAGAGATCACGAGAACAGGTCATTATACAGGCAGATAAACAGTGGATAAAGAAAAAATATGCAGATAATGCCATAGAGAAAGTGTGTGTGTGTGTGTGTGAGAGAGAGAGAGAGAAAGAGAGAGAGAGAGAGAGAGAGAGAGAGAGAGAGAGAGAGAGAGAGAGAGAGAGAAAGAAGGGGGGAAGGCTGAGAGATATAGATATATAACAACCTTCCCTGACCAGGACTCGTTACTTTGTCACTCCAGGTATGCCCTTGAATGACCAGTGCTAAATCAACCTTGCCACACGACCCACTAAAAGAGTGTGCAACTAGGATCTAACTAGCTCCATAAACATTGCCTATAAACTCATACTAAAGAAATGATAGTGAAGTTTTCCACACACTTCCCGTAGGTACTTGGTTGAAATTGGTTGGTTTAGTAATTGTCATACTGGGTCATACCTGGGCTGGCAAGGGTTCGAGTCCTGGTCAGGGAGGGTATGTGTCTGTGTGTGTGTGTGTGTGTTTTTTTTTTTTTTTTCTTTTTTCTAAACGTGTTTGCATTTAGTATATCTGCTTCTTCGTACTTAGTTTCCTAAAATCACAATTTGCTCCAAATTTCTCCAAAGCGCTAGGTTGAAGACATTTTGCATTAAATTGGTCTTCTCGGTTCAAGACCCTTTATTTTTTTAATTTTGTCTCAAGTTTCCATTCCATCTGGTTTAGATGTTTTACCCTTTTTCCTGCCTTTGATTACATCTCTAGGATTTTTTGCCGTTTGTTTTGTACATCTTTTCGTGAAATGCACAGCGTCTTTTGTTCTTTGTGGTCGTGTTTCATTTGTAAGGTGAAGTCAAAAATACGCAGCTGAGCCTCGCCCGGGCTATGTCTATGAGGGGAGCCTCATGGTAGCCATCCCCAGCAGTAACCTCCAGATGACCTCCAGGTGACCTCTAATTCTAATGACCCTGCGCGGGTCGTGAACCATTATTATTATTATTATTATTATTATTATTATTATTATTATTATTATTATTATTATTATTATCATTATGGCTACTACTACTACTATTACTACTATTATCATTGTTATTATTATTACTGTTATCATTATTATTACTATTATTGTTTTATTATTATTATTATTATTATTATCAATATTATTACTACTACTACTATTATTAATGTTAGTATTATTACTGTTATTTTATTATCATTATCATTAATATTAACATTATTATTATTATTATTACTTTATTATTGTTATTACTTCATTATTATTATTATCATTATCATTATTATTATTACTATCATTATTATTATCATCGTTCTCATTATTATTATCATTATTATAATAATAATTATTATCATGATTAATATTATCGTTATTATTATTATTATCATCATTACTATCATTATCATTATCAATTTTATTATATCTATTATTATGATTACTATAGCTATCATCGTTATCATCCCTATCATTATTATTATTGTTATTATTATTGTTACTATTAATTTCGTTATTATTATCATTATTATTATTATTATTGTTTTTGTTATTATCATCATAATTATTATTATTATTATTATTATTATTAGTGATATTATCATTACAATTATTATTGTTATTATTATTAGTGATATTATCATTACAATTATTATTGTTACTATTATCATCATTATTATTATGAGCAATTTCATTATTACTATTATTATCAATCTCGTTTTTATTATCATTATCGATTTCATTATTACTGTTATTATTATAAATTTCATGATGAATATTATTATTATCAATTTCATAATCATTATTATGATCATTATTATTATTACTATTATTATGATCATTATTATTATTATTATTATTATTATTATTATTATTATTATTATTATTGTGGTTGTTATCCTTGTTATTATTGTGGTTGTTATCCTTGTTATTATTGTTATTATCATTATTATTATTATTGTTGTTTTGTTGTTATTATTATTATTACTATTGTTATTATTATTATCATTATCATTATTATTATTATTATTATCATTATTACCCTGATTATCATTATCATTATTATTACTATTATTATTGTCATCATCATCATTATTATCATTATTATCATTATCATTACTATTCTTATTCATATTATTATCATTATCATTATTATCATTATTATTATTATTATTGTTGTTGTTGTTTTTATTTCTTACCATTTCTAATATTGTTGTTGTTATTGTTTATCTTGCTCTTATCATCATTATCATCATTATTATTATCATCATCATCCTTATCATCATTATAATTATCATTATTATTATAGTTATTATTATTATTATCATTACTGTAGTTGTCATCGTTACCATTACCATTATCAATGTTAGCATTATTGTTTTTATTATAATTGTTATAATCATTATTATCATTATCTATTCACACTCACTGTCTCCCACCTTCCCCCTCCCTCCGTCCTCTCCATCCCCTCCCTAACTTCTTTCCTCTACTTCCAACCCCCGTCCTTCTCCCTTCTCTTCTCTCCTCTCTCCTCTCTCCCCTTTCCCCTTTCCCCTCTCCCCTCTCCCCTCTCCCCTCTCCCTCTCCTCTAACCCCTCTTCCTTTTTCCTTTCCTCTATCCCCTCTTCCTTTTTACTTTCCTCTCTCCCCTCTCCTCTATCCCCTTTCCCTTTTTCCTTTCCTCTATCCCATCTTCCTTTTTCCTTTCCCCTCTCCCCTCTTCTTTACCCCTTTCCCCCTCCCTTTTCCTCTCTCCCCTCTCCCCTTTCCCCTTTCCCTTTTTCCTCTCCCCTTTCCCCTTTCCCTTCTCCCTCTTCTCTACCCCTTTTCCCTTTTCCCTTTCCCCTCTCCCCTCTCTCGTCTCCCCTCCCCACGAACACGGATATTACTCGCTACATTCATCTCCGCCTCAGCTCCCGCGCCCAGATAAAAGGCGGCCGGAATGCTTAGATTCTGCGCCCCGATGGATTACTACGCCTCTTCGTCCGTTCGAGGCGAGGGGGGCTAACTGTCGAATTACCCGATTGTCTGTTGCAACGATCCAGCGCGATAGTCTGCAGTAACGGCCCAGCGCGATTGTCTGTTACAACGCCCCAACTCGAATGTCTGCTGCAGTGATTCAGCGTGATTATCTGTTGCAACGACTCAATGCGATTGTCTGTTGCAACGACCCAAACGCGATTGTCTGTTGCAACGACCCAGCGCGATCGTCTGTTGTAAAGGCCCAGCGCGATGGTCTGTTGCCACGAGGCTCATTCAACCGGTCGGTGCAGGCGCTGAGCTCGACTGTTTGTTCTTCTCTCTGCCAGTTTGAGTTGCAGATTGGCCGGGTTGCTGTCTGATTGAGGAGAAGATTTCGTGCTCCGAGTTGGCCAGCTTTGAGCAAGGATGCACGCGTTCTTGTCGTGTTAAGTTTATGGCCAACTAACGTGGCGGAAACAGCTTACAAAATACTACACATGGAAATAGACGTTACAAAGCTCCATGTTACGTGTGTGGCAGAATATCACTATTCATCTTTCTGCATTCATGTAGACAGATAAAGAGGTACAACCGCAGTGCATTCATGAAAAAGTTTGCTTATGAAACGACGAAATGTAGAATATGATAAACTATCTATACATTATAACATCTGTGTCTCTATAGATCTATATATCTACAGCAGATAGACAGATAGGTAGTTAGGCAGACAAATAGACAGATAAATATAGACGTGACAACAACTGAGCTAATATTTAAAACATAAAATAGCGAATATGTATACAGCTTCATAAAATAATTACCATGTACTCACAGCTTCCATTTATAAACGCTTGCTTTTCATTATCAAACATAAATTAAGGAACATTCCCATCATGGATGATATAATTATTATAATGCTATTAGTTGAGTACATGCGGTGTGTGTGAGTGTGTGTGTGTGTGTGTGTGTGTGTGTGTGTGTGTGTGTGTGTGTATGTGTGTGTGTTTTTGTCTGTGTGTGTCTTAGCGTGTGTGTTACCGTGTGTGCGTGCGTGTGACCCACTGTCTGTCTGTGTCTGTATACGATGCACGCACGAAGCGAATACCAACATAGAGCAAAAACATACGAGCAGGCAAGATGTACTCGAAACTATATCACTTTCTTAACAAAATCCTCAGAGAAGTGAAGGTCCCGCGTTATACCCCCCCCCCCCCCCACCTCCGCTTCTCTGCCTGCTCCCCCCCCCCCCACCTCCGCTTCTCTGCCTGCTCCCCCCCCCCCCCCCCCTCCATCCGCGTGACAAAGACTTCTCGTTAATTACTTAATCGATAAGTAGGCTGCAACTCGATAAAGAAAAAAATCTTCAAAAGAATTCATCCACTCACAGATTGATAACGTCGGAGTGGGGGGGGGGGGGGTCACTCCTTCAGGGAATATCAAAATCGAAATTTAAATTTTATAAATGTTTCCATTAAAGCCGCGTGTGAGTGTGTGTGTGTGTGTGTTTGTGTGTGTGTGTATTTGCTTGTTTGTTTGTTTGTGTGTGTGTGTTTGTGTGTGTGTGTTTGTGTGTGTGTGTGTGTGTGTGTGTGTGTGTTGAAAAACAGATATATAGATAGATAAGCAGATATAGTTATATGTATGTATATATATATAATGTTTGTATGTGTTTGTATGTGTCTCTCTCTCTCTCTC
>NC_061834.1:25841392-25843892 GCF_019202785.1 Penaeus chinensis | reverse complement strand
TTTACGACTGCCGTGGCGTGGAATTGAATTCAGGACCATGACGGTCGGAGTCCAGTTTTCTAACCACTGTACCATCGCGGTAGTCATATATATGTATATGTATGTATGTATACATATACATGTGTATATATATGTATATAAATATGTGTTTGTGTGTGTGTGCGTGCGCGCGTGTGTGTGTGAGAGAGAGAAGGAAAGAAAGAGAGAGAGAATATACATATATATATATTTAATAATAAAATCATATTTAGACTCATTGATCTCTAGCACAGCCTGCGAAATCTTTGAGCAAACCGTATTCGTGTAGTCTTTCAAGATGTGCTCAAGCCCTGCAAGGTATGCATGTTTTCTTGTATCTTTCCGCCTGCCATCTTGGCGCATGCTTTTGATGTAATAAAGGAAGAAAATCCCTATAGCGTCTTACGAAGAACTGCAGAGGCTGGGTTTTCGATCTCGGAGAATGCGTCTGGTGAATTGCGACTATTTTTCAGTTCTACAACTTGTGTTTGAAATAAACACTTGGAGTAGAAAACGTTTCTTGAAAAGTTAATTTTTCAAAAAGATTAACTCAGCTCTTCTTTTTACATTCATATCAAGGCCCAATGGTCTGACATATATTCCATATAATCCTAAATTGAGACGATAATTGGAGTGTATTTTATTTTTTCAATGTTTTTGCTAAAGTCAAAGATACAGCTTATCACTTAAGACTTATATCTAGCCAAATGTTACAGCGATACCATTTATGAATACATATTTCCATTTACATTTATTAGGTGAAGATGTACAAAACTATATCATTAATATTGATAATGATTCATTATCACCGGGTTATCTCACTCATTTCAGTAATGATGATTAATTAAGCATTTATACAGTTCTCGATGCAAACATGGTATATGCATGAAATATCCCCAAAATATTAACCGATAAATTCTGTTTCCAATCGTTGGTGCGATATTCGTTTTCTGTTAAGAAGTACTTCAGAGAAAACGAAAACTCTTTATCCCGGACTATAATATATTGATTTTCTACGTCAAATGGATTTCTGGTCGGCATGAAATATCAAAATAAACAGGAATTAAAAGTATATTTGAATAGCAATATTCATGGCCGCATAGAAAATTGACGATCATAAGAAATGTCGCCAGACACCAAAACTGAAGAAACTCTTTTCTATATTTCCTTCGCAAACTAATAATAAGGGTAGCAGACATGATGTAAAACTAAAAAATTCCCGACGCTCCATGACGCGAAATCGAGGAGGCGACGAAACCATCGGACGGAATCATAAGCAGATGACGTAAGCGAGGCAATTAAAATGAATCAGTGGGAATTGCACTTGGCCATCGCGTGATAATAGACACTAGTGAAGTCTATTAGAACCAATAAGACTGGAATAGATAATCACGTGACAATAGAAGCTGGACTCAAGGGAAGTTCGTTGAAATTCAAATCAATTCCGTCATGGCTAGGCAGTGTAGAAGGTGCTGTTTCGCCTTTAACGTTCAAAATATCATGGTATTGGCAGAAAAGAGCGGCGGATAATAATCGCGATTCCCGCCAACAGCGACGACGAGGATTCTGACGATTTATTGGTCAAGGTAAGAAATTATCGGTGTGAGATCCAAATATTCCCTGGGACTCTATCTTGCAAAACCTTTACCTCATATGTTCCTGCCAGAACATACAAGGAAATTTTGTAGACCAGACGAAGCTCCCTATTTACTAAGAATGTGCTTCGCAATAACTAAATTACTGGAAGGTTTACTTCGATCATTCGCCTTTACCCTTCAGTTTCCTTGAGACTTATCGTGCCTCCCCAGCCATCAGAGACGATATCGTAGCTATGCTTCGTTTGCTTCGTTCGGCTTTTACGAAAACGAATATTTTTACCAGGAAATCGGTATCAGGCGTCATTTCCAAAATTGATAATCGAATCTGGGTATTGTGAGTCTGCTATATTTAAGTTGTCATATAACTTTTTTAATTATTTGTGTTAAATTCCATTTTCCGTGTATAACATCAAATGAATAAGTTTTCGATGTCACTTTGGAGGCACTGGCAAGAGACATCGGTTATTATCCTTTTTTTGCAATTTCGCGTCGTCAGCAAACATATTCAGATAAATATCTGGGCTTATGTTTGACCTTAAATCATTTATGAAAATAGTAAACATCCTTAAGGTACTCGGCTAGTTACTTGTCGCCATGCAGAGTTCTCCCCTCATCTGTCTTCCATTCATGCGAGGAGCTTGCCTTTCACTCCACTTAGGTGCTCTGATTTCCAATATAGTCTTATGAGACACCTTATCAAGTGCCTTCTTAAAGTCTAAGTATACACAGTCCACCCAGCCGTTTCATTCTTGTAGTATTTCAGAAACTCTGTCATAGAAACAGGAGATTTGGTACGCATGACCTTGCTTCCCTAAAACCAAATTGTTTATTTGATATCATATCGTTGTTTTTTTGTTTTGTTTTTTTTTCAAGTACTTCAACCC
>NC_061834.1:25823892-25833892 GCF_019202785.1 Penaeus chinensis | reverse complement strand
TACTAATTTTCTCTCCTTCTTTATGGTTGATTGGTTAAAAGTGGGTATGATTTTTTTTTTCTTTCTTTCTTTCTTTCTTTCTTTTTCTTGTAGGTCCATTGTATCATCCACAGGTTTGAATTTTTTTAAAGTGGACGAATGAAGAATATCACATTTCCATTTCAGTCCCATAAGAAAAATGCATCACTGTCCAATTTCATTTATATTTTTTTTTCTTTCTTTCTGTCTTTCTTTTTTGTGGCATGGTTCCCTTTTTTTTTTTTTTTTTTTTTTTTTTTTTTTTTTCTAAGAATGGCTGCATCTTGCTTATTGCATTATACTATTCCATCCAACAACACAACAGCATAGAAACTGGAGGAAAATTGCAGATGCAAGGCAAAAAAGCCAAATTGAGAAAAAGTGCATCAAAGTTATGTCATTTCCCAAAGCTTGTTTTCAATATTGATTTTTAATTAAATGTTATATAAAAAATAATTTTACGTACATTTCAAGCAAAACTTATTAGCAGTGCAGTTTAAGTAATAATTTCCAATAGGTAGAATGTTTTCTTTGGATGATTATTCCAGTACAAATCTATGGTAATCACATGATTATAGCATGAATATAACATTTGTTCAATGTTGGGAATTATAGATGCAGAAATATAACTTGAATTTAGGGCACTACTGTGATATGCCTCAAAAGCAAACAAAGGCAGAAACTGACAGTGTCATTGCCTGCAGCTAGATCCAGGCAATTTTATAGAAATACTGTATATTTAAACTTCCTTGTACAATTAACTGTTTGATCTCACTTGTTCGGCCTATATCCCGGTAAAGGAAAGAATTCTAGTTATCTCTATCCATTTTTTATGCAAAGGAGCAATTGAGGCTGGTGAATGATTTTAAGTTTTGTTAATTTGTTAATTGTTAATAAGTTTTTTACACATTTACACATTTTATTTTTATATTTATTTTTGTTTTTAAGAAGCATATGCATCTACCAAATTCATAAATGCCAGGGAAACACATTTTGTTTTTATGGTTATTTTTCTTTTTAAGAATCATATGCATCTACCATGTTAATAAATGCCAGGGAAACATTTCCTGCACCTTATTTATCACTGTGTGTGGTACATGGCTTGGCTTGGCATGTGTGGAAGCTGTGATCATGGGTTAATCCAATGTCAGTGGGTGGTAAGACTACCATACCCACTGTAATAAGAATTTTATCTATTGTCTTTACATATAGATGGCTCTACAAGTGCTTAGTCACCAAGGAGTCAGCTATTAGTCTTACCTATTTCATCTGTTTACCCATTTCCTTCATTTTTTGAAAGCTTCACTTCTATTATTTTATTGTCTTTGATGTTGTTAATTTTTTAGTAACAATTTGATAATCATAATATCAATAAGAATGATAACAATGTCAATATTAGTAGTATTGGAAAGAATTACGCATTTTCCAGCCATTCAAGGAATTGGAAGATCAGGATCAGTGACTAGGGCCAACTGATAGACTTCTTGCTGTTGAGCACACATGGAGCCATCTGTATGTAACAAAAGTCACTGAAATCCAAAGGGGACCATAAATGAACCCGCTGACATTGGGTTTAAGGCTCATTTCTCTAAAGTCCAGATAAAGGCCCTTTGATTGGCCTTTTGTGCACATAGGATTATATAAGATTTAAGCATCAGAAGAAAAATTCTTACCAATTTTCTTTCCTGTGACAGTTTGATGATTGAACTAGACAGTCATGAGAGCTCCTTCCTGAGTATCTGCCGTCACTACCGTGCTATTTATGACTCCAAGAGTGTCCAGGAGGATGAGGCAGAGAAGAAGAGGATACTGAAGCATGTTATTTTATTCATCATTCTTGCGCCATATGATAATGAACAGAATGATCTCCTCCACCGCATCAAGGAGGACAAAACACTTGAGGAAATCCCTCAGTACAAGTAAGATGGAAATGAGGATGCTTAATGCTTAGTCCTTTTATTAGGGAGAGGAAGAGGCTATGGCTTGGGGAAGTAGACTACAGGTATATGAAAACTGGATGAGGAAGTGTAAAGACAAATGGCTACAGAAAAGTTTAATGAAGCTAAATTATGAGTGATTGTGAAAGCTTCATAGGAGACTTTTTCAACTTAATTGTATCTGTATGATTATATTTAAACAGAGTTCTAAATGGTTGATTATAAATCTGTTATTCTGAGTTACAAATTCCTTTAAATACCTTTCTTGATTTCAGAGATCTTCTTCAGTTATTTGTGACAGCTGAGCTGATCAAATGGTCTGGTCTCTGTGATGTGTATGAGTCAGAACTCAGATCAAATGCCAACACAGTTTTCCCAAAGAATGAGGATGGAGATAATCGCTGGACACAGCTCAAGAACCGTGTGGTGGAACATGTTAGTATCTCTGTAGACTTCTCTTATACAGAATAGAAGCAATTTGAACATAGAAACAAAATCTATTTTTTTTATTTATTCTCTAAGAAAAACTTGCAGAGAATTGCCAGTAAAAATCATAAGAGAGTAACTTCTTAACCAGCACACTTTTTAGATAGAATAAGACTTGTTACAGATTATATAATTGTTAAATTAACCAGATTATATAGTAAATTAATTTTGCTGTATGCCTAAAATAGAAGGTTAAATGTTCCACACAAGTAATAATATCTTTATAGACTATACTGGCTAATGCATCTTTTCAGAATATTCGCATGATGGCTAAGTATTACACAAGGATTTACCTGAAGAGAATGGCTGAGCTTCTGGACCTCTCTGTCAAGGTTAGCAAATGCTGTAGTTTGATTGAGATTGGTTTTACTATTAGTAAATCAATCTTCAATTTATTCACTTTTGTATTAACCCATTGACTTCAGTTGCATCACAACAATCACATGACCAAAAATTCAGGCATTAGGCTTACATGAACAATCACTCTCCCAGGTGGTGGCTTGCAGGCCGGGTGCACACAAACACATGCGTGGTGACAAGACTCTGTGCCTCCTATTTGCAAAGTTATTTAATCTTTTTACTCTTAAGCTTTTCTAGCTTTTTGGCATTTTCCAATGTCTATATTTGCCATTTGATTTGCATTATCCAGATGGTAATAGAATGTTTTCTTTGCACAGACTCCATATCATCTCTCTAGGTAGTTAATACTACTCAGTGCAAGAAAAATAAAACTAACACTTTGTGTCCTTTTTTTTTTTTTTCAAAATCAATTTTCTGTAATACAACCTGCGTCACCAGTAACAGCACCAGGAATATGATGCTAAGTATGGAAATGACATCCTTCATGGAGCCAGCGCTCTTACAATCACAGCCGATGGCCATTAGATTTCACACTCGTACATCGAAGGGAATAATGCAAAATCCCCAAATGAGTCAAATAAACCTCCCAAGAGGTTTATTGCACTCGTGGCCAGTCATTTCCATCACCCCAGCCTTCAGCAGATGCTCCCGATGGCAGGTTTGCATTACCCAGCCTATAGCCAGATTTTTCAGTAACAGAATGTTTGTCACCCGCCCCTCGAGCCAGATTTTTTCATGACATGATGGTCACATCACCCGAATCCAGTGGGTCAATACAAAATAAAGATAAGTAAAACTGAAAAAGAGCAAAAAGCAAATATGCTCATGTGTGTATGTGTCTCTCTGTGCCTCTGTCTCTGTCTCTGTCTACCTGTCTTTACAGATGTATGTACTTTGGTATGTATTTTTATTTTTTTTTTTTTTTTCCAGTAATATGCCTCATTGGTAACTTTAAATATAACAGGTTCTTAGGATTTCTCTACATACCATTTTGTTTGCAATTAAACTTTTTATGATATTCATCTTTGTCATCATTAACTCACTGAGTCTGGATGCTTCACTGCCATCACGTGGCCCAAAATACGGATATTAGGCTTACTTGACCTGCCATTCTGATGTGTGTGGGGCTTGTAGGACAGACACACACGAACACGTGTGTGTGGTGACAAGACTCCGTGCCTGTCCTTTGCTGTGTTATTTTCTCTCTCTGCATAAGCCTTTTTAATTTTTTTGCCATTTTCCAGTGTCTATATCTGTCATTTGATGATTAGCCTTACCCAGATGGTAGACTGTTTTCCTTTCATATATTCCATATCATCACTATAGGGAGTTTATAACTCAGTGCAGTAATAACAACAATAAGTAACATTTATTTATGTAATTTTTTTTCTCATAATATTCAGTATTCTATAAAGCAGCCAGAAACAGAATCCTGATCATGGAAATATTATTCTCCCTGGAACTTGGCACTCTTCCAGTCCTGGCTCACAATCTTAATTGCATATCTATTTATTGATGTAAATAATGAAAAAGCCCCTTTCTAAACACCCAATGAGTCTAATCACTCTCTAAGAGCATTTTGCATTTATGGCGAGTCCTTCCTGTCTCCCTGGCCTTCAACTGAAATGCTCACAATGGCAGTGATTGTAGTGATTAACATTAACATTACTTAACATTTTTATTACTGTTATTTTTTTATTTATTTATTTATTTTTTATTACTATTTTAGGAAAGTGAGGAGTTTCTGTGTCAGTTGGTGGTCTCTGGCACTGTCACAGCCCGCATGGATCGACTGGAAGGCATTGTCAACTTTGGCACAACTCCTGAACATTCACAGCTGCTCAACAGTTGGGCCGACTCATTACACCACCTCATGGCGCTTGTCAATAAGACCACACATCTCATCAACAAGGAAGAAATGGTACACAAACATCTGCTTACCTTGAAGGAGTAAATTTTTTTTAGTGTACGTAAATAGACGTGCGTGGATGGAAGAAGTATTTTGTCAGATCTCTCTATTAACATGTTTTTCTAGCATGTATGTGTAGCATACTATAACTTCCAAATATACAAAGGAAAAGGATTAAAAAAAAAAAAATTAGGAATAATTTTCATGGATAATATATAATAAAATGACGAACACCTACAAAAAGAGGGTATCATTTACATAAAGGTTTTCTTATTGGCGAAGGTACTTGTGGGTGTATATTCGCCAGTGTTAATGCAGTTATATTTCTTAAATAAATTTGAAAGAAAACTGTCATGTGAGTTTTACTTTGCTTACCCTTTAAAAAACAAAATGTGAAAGAAAATTATAGTGTGAATTTTACTTTGGTTACCTGCTTCTTAAAAATAGAGAGAGAAAAAAAATCAAGGGAAGTGAAAGTATGACATTGCTTTCTGTATGTTTTATTAGTCATATATATATATTCTCTATCACCAATCTCTATACAAAAACAAGAGCAAAATTTCACCTTCATCAAACAGGCTTACTTGCGTCAAACATCTCTGCAACAGTTTTTCACTATCATTATTATTATTAATAATAATATTAATATTATTGTTATTACTATAAGTAATATTAATAGTATCCATTATCTTTATTATGTTCATAACTCCCATGTAGTCTCTGGACCAAGTAGTAGTGATAGAATAAATATACAGCAGTTCAGGTAAAAAATATCCACTTAACGTAATGTCAGTAGCTGGGACATACAAGAATTCTGGAGTATTTAAAACCCACATTATATAATTCACAAAAGAAACTGCAATACAAAAACTATAGTTATCTGACAATAGAGAGAAACACAGCATCAATATGAGTCAAGTCAGAGCACATACATAAGGAATATAAAAGGGAAAAGAATAGACCATGAAGCAGCTATGGTGCATTAACATACAATGAAGCATTGGCTAGAAAGAGCAAGTATACATTGCATAATGGAGCAGTATTTTTTGATAACTAATGTTCAAGTATGAATATCTAGAAGACCAAAAGTTTATATAGCTCTGAATGAATATTAATAATAAAGTTAGCAGCACGGATCTACAGTCAAAAATTTGGCAGAAATATTTTACTGGAGGAAAGAAATATCTTGCAGTATAAGGATAGCATCTCAGATACGGAATGGGAAGTGAATATTTTATCAATTTTGGGCTTGTGATTAAGGCATGATCATTGAATTTTATAAATAAAAATAGGGGAAAATAGATTTGTCCACAAATCTAAGGGGAATCTAGAAAGGCATATAGGTTGCACATACTTTCATTATGCAGCAGCAGTGATATTCACATTGTGCTTATTCATAACAATAACCCACTATTTTCTATCAAAACAGTGTAGATTATATATATATATATATATATATATATATATACATATATATATATATACACATATACACATATATATATATACACATATATACATATATACATATATACATATATACATACATATACATATACATATACAAATACAAACATGTATATGTATACATACATACAAACATACATGTATATATACATATAAAACATGTATATGTATATATATATATGCATATGTATATGTATATATATGTACACATGTATATACATATGTATCTATAAAATATATATATATATATATATATATATATATGTATATGTATATATATATATATATATATATATATATATATATATATATACATTTATAAGCATACATATACACATATAAATATACATATATACACATACATATACATATATGTATATACACATATGTACATATATGTTTATACATACATATATATAATACATACATATATGCATATATATACATATAAATATACATATATACATAAATATACATATATACACATACATATATATGCATACATATAAATACAGATATATACATATACACATACATATATATATACATATGTATATATAAATATATGTATGTATAAATATATATAAATATTTATATGTATATAATCATATATATATATAATTATATATATATATATATATATATATATATATATATATATATACACACACATGTATAAACATATATGTACATATATACATACATGTATATATACATATATACATACAAATATATATACATATATACATATATATATATATATATATATATATATATATGTACATATATATATAAGTATGTGTGTGTGTATGTGTATGTATATGTATATGTATATGTATATGTATATGTATGTGTATGTGTATGTGTATGTGTATGTGTATGGGTATGGGTATGGGTATGGGTGTGGGTATATGTATGGGTATATGTATGTGTATGTGTATGTGTATGTGTATGTGTATGTGTAGGTATATGTATATGTATATGTATGTATGTATCAATGTTTTTATGTATATATGTATGTATGTATGTATATGTGTATATATATATATATATATATATATATATATATATATATATATTCAATATAAATTGGTACAAAATCAACATAACTAATTCAATACATTATTGAAATAATGATTTAACATCAGCAAAAGACAATAGAATATAAGCCCACACTTATACTCTCTAATAATTATATATTTATCATAAAGCTCAAAATTCAGATTTGTAAAAAATAAGTTGAAACACACGCTAAAGACACAATAATCATTTATGTTACACCATAAATATTGTAAAAAATGCAAGAGGTTTGGTGTTAAATCCCACAAAGGAAAAGATGGAATGAGTTTCATTACTGTCACACCATAAATGAAATTAAAGTGAGTATCACTTGTGTGAGACCAAACAAGCAAGTATCAATTTCAATGATATGAAAGAGAGAGAGAGAGAGAGAGAGAGAGAGAGAGAGAGAGAGAGAGAGAGAGAGAGAGAGAGAGAGAGAGAGAGAGAGAGAGAGAGAGAGAGAGAGAGAGAGAGAGAGAGAGAGAGAGAGAGAGAGAGAATGTGAGTGAGTGAGTGAGTGATTGTGTGAGTTGAGTTTGAGTGTGAGTGTGAGTGTGAGTGTGAGTGTGAGTGTGAGCATGAGCATGAGTGTGAGTGTGAGTGTGAGTGTAAATGTGTGTGTGTAGGATTATTTGTCAGTAGCATTGGTTGTTCATATGTGTCTGCTTATATCTCCATCTATAATTATACTGTGAATGTATATAGATATACAAATAAGCATATACATACACAATATATCTATTCAGTATATATGTCTTATGATTAATGTATGAAATGTATAAAGAACTAAAACAATTACACACTTAAACTAATGAAATAGCATCCCATACTTTGTAATGTGCAAAAACAATTTATGAGAATGGTAACACTAAAATAAAGATTTTCTTGAGATTACAAACTTCACAACAGACAACCACTTAAGGTTCGCAGCAGGGAACACAGGGATCCTATATAGTGCTAGGTAGTACAAAGAAAAATTTGTACTTATTGTAATGATTTTCATTTCACATACAACTTTGTAAATGCCAAAATGTAATAAGTTACAACAAATGGTAGTAACATTGGGAACAAATATATCTGACAAATATACAGAAGGGTGCCTAGAAAATATGTAAATTCTGATAATATGAGACTTTTCCATCAATATTTGATATGCACTAGGATAAAAAGTCATATCTGCAAAGAATCTTGTGGGAAAAGATACAACAGCACTGCAGTAAGAAATATATTTTAAAATGTTTGCATGTTCAGTCTGTTTTCATGCATGCCTGAGGATTTTTTAGATTTGAGTATGAAAATATTATTACAGAAATATTATTTTGGATGTATTCATTATGCAGATTCTTTACATTCCCTTCATTTTGTCAAGCCTTATGATAGGTCCTTCCCCCTTCATAAAAGTGCTATGAAACTGTTCCAGAAATTGGTTTAGTATACTAAAAATGACAGGGCAGCTTAAATGGTGGGCATGGGGAGATACTGAGATAAATAAAAACTAAACAATGTAAGAATAATCTCCATTTAGATTTTGAACTTTCTTCATCAAAAATGTATAAGAGCATCTTAAAATTAAAGCAAACCGTACTAGAGCTCAAAAGAGATAGCTATTTATTACCTTGCAATTAATAGCTTGTAGTCGAGCATATGTTAATGAATCCTACTCCTGTAAAACTTACAGCTGAAAACTGAAACACAGTGGCCTTGATTTGAAGCAGGAATTAGAAAACTCCTTGTTAACACTAAAATTAAAACAATTTTCATCTCTCACATTGACAATAATTCAAAGGAAAATTATTTGAAAATTAAAGTTGATTTTTTTTTTTTTTTTTTTTTTTTTTTTTTTTTCAAGAATTAGTTCTCTTATACATTCCAGTTCAAAGTATATTTTCTATTCCAGCTATAATAAATTTTGAAATTATCCCAAAATGCAATTTTCTTTTTCTTTTTCTTTCTTGATGATTCAACTTCTGTAAATATTTCAACAACACATTCTCTGCCATTGTTCTTTAACTCTCAAGTTTACAATGCAAATCTAAGGAGTAATCTTGAAAATATTCTACAGATTAGAAATGGGAAAGATTCTTTATTTGAGAATACTGCTACTCATTTTTGGACATGTAATATAGGTTATAGTCCTCTATGGTTTACAGAGATATTATTTCACTGTATCTAACCTGATGATTGTCCCTTTTGAAAATCAGGGGAGTCACACAAGTTTCTACATTTCCCCTTTCTATATACATTAAGTTTACAAGATATCTTATATATATATATGTACTTTATATAGATGACTCTTTAAAAATCTCTTTGTCTGGGCCAAAATTTCAGTTTTCTTGAGTAACATAATTCTGAGCATCTCTTATGACCTTAGTACTTATTAAGGAGAGTGCAACTTTTCTGACTGAACAGAGAGTCCTCAAGGTTAAGAGTTGGTATGATGACTAATATGAAAATCTAGCTTGACAAATCTAGAAAAGAGAAAATTTTATTTCAACACTTAACTAACTATTAATACAAAAGAACAGAGAATATATAACTTGACAAAGTGTGAAAGTAAGGTAAATAATTCACTGGAGATAAATAGCTACTCCTCAAGAACATGACCACTTCTCAAGCTTCCCCTAAAAAATCACATGAGTCACAGACTGAGGAGAAATATTTAACTCTGCCCATTCTTGTACCACCATTAGCTGATGTTATTTTATATATCACATTAGTCAACAATCTAATGAATGAAGGAATTCTTCACTGGTCTGTATAG
>NC_061834.1:25813892-25818892 GCF_019202785.1 Penaeus chinensis | reverse complement strand
ACTTCTATACAGCATGGATGGCTTCATAACAGTGTACATAAAAGCTCAATATATCATACATAAAATAAATTATGTGTGCATTATTAGCTTTATACAGTATACATGAGCTTTATACAGCATACATGGGCACCACACAGCTATGCTGCTGGGACCTTACACCTAGGTTTGATAGCACACCTTTCTCATATAAAAATCTTTGTTTACCATAAATACTCCTTGCATTATAATGTCCAAAGTCATTCAAACAGTTAAAAAATTTCTCGATAATGTAATACTCCTTACAAAAACATTAACATAGTAACACATGTATCACACTTGAGTTTCAGAATATGACCCTATGCAGATATGTTGTACCCATGTGATGCCTTTACTGCACTGAGCAAGAATGCACTTTCATTACTTTATATTATTGCTCTCCTGCTTTACAAAAAGCTTGTCAGGAACAAAGACTGAACCACCATTCATATGCCAGATCTCCTTGGACTTTGGCACCTTCTCATAATAACAGATAATCATTTGAAGCAATAACAACACAACAGTAGTACCGTTTACTGTTAATTCACGTGTGGCGAAAGCTTTTGTGGCTGTTTGTTTTTTATTTATTTTTTTATAACCAATGTGCGTGTCCTCATTATGCACTGAGGTTTATACCAACAATCTACTCATCAGCTTAGGTCCTCATTGTTTTGAGCACCCTAATAATACACTAACAACTTTTTTATACCTACATTGTCACTAAAAGTACAGATCACAAGGATTGTTCACTATGTGCCTGGAAGTTTGTCTTTGCTATATGATGTTGGTGCAGGTCACTCGGTCTCTCTCCGTGTTTCATAATAGTACAAAATAGATCAGCAGTGGCGCCCAAGAGCATCAGCGCATGGGCGGGGGCCACCTGCTATTGGAACGAGGTGTCTTTATGAAAAGTGTCAGACTTGTGAAAGGAAGGGCGGTTGCGATTCAAGGGTGAGGGCTGGTCAAGCGAAAGGGCAAAGTTATTCTCACTCTTCGGTCTAGGTAGATGACCTTTGGCCAGAGCTTGACCTATAGAACCAAGGTCGAGGAGGTTATGGTGGTGATGCCGACGACTTTTAAGGCTGGATCTGTCGGCTGGCATCATGGACTCTTCCGAGCTGGTGCCGCCGTCGCCCTGCTCGGTCGCTGCCACTGAGGCCAGCGCGTTCACGATGGCGTTGACCGTCTTGCAGTCGTTGGTGAGGTCCTCTCGATTGCTGACAATCGACGGATTCTTTCCTATCTTGTTTAATCTGGGGAGAATAAGAATGCAGGTGTGAAGAGCCGATATTTCAGAACTTTTTGTACTTTTACCAGATGATGCATAATGTAAACATAGGTCCCGATACCAAGGTCGTTACTAATAGAATATATTTTTACTGCAATGCAGTGGCAATAAAAGCGTACCTTTCAGCAGCTACACTCTCCATCGTCCGCCGCATGAGTGGATACGAGTCAAGGACAGTGTTGAAATGCTCAACACTGAGGCTGAAGAGGTTGCAGTAGGTCTCCGCTCGGACCGACGCCGTTCGTCGGGCGTTGGTCAACAGGCAAATCTCCCCGAAGTAAGAGCCATCGCTGAGAGAGGTTGCCACTTCGCCGTTGGACATGACAATATCAACAATACCTTCTTGTATAAAGTACATCTTGTTCCCAATGGTACCTTCCTTGATGATAATATCACCTGTATAATGGAAGAACGGTCGTTAAGGGTTGTTCCAGAGTAGGCTTCGTTACAGTAAAAGCATAAGACCTAGAAATTACCTTAATCTTGTGGCTAGCATACTGATCAGTCATCCTTCATGGTCATGCCAATAGGGTTGCTTTAAATAAAATATTTTGGGTCTGCTGGTTTAGAACAAAGTGATTTCAAAGGTCCCTCTGTGCATGAAGCAATAAACACATGACAAAAAAATATGAATTGAGGAAAGTGAACTGCATGACTGAAGTAGAAGTGAAATAAAAATCAAAAGCTAAAGAACCATGCTCATCATTAAGAATATCCTGAGACTCAACAAATTGTTTACTGAAATTCAGAAACTCGGTATAGGAAACTTATCGTAAAATATAGACAGTTTTCTGTTCAAAAAGGCACAGCATGCATAATTCCATGCTTACGAAAACAGTCAGGACAGATGGAAGTTTAGGCGATCTACATGTTACAGCAGATCGAGGAGGTGAGAACCAAGGCAGTGGAATGGCCAATGCCAATGCTAAATACGGGGCACAGGATCTACCATCCAGAAAGAAGTTGCTAACCAATCTTCCCCAAACAATCAACAGAGCGTCTCAGTACCCAGTGCTATTAAGCAGACCTTTTTAATGGGTTTGCATTCTGCGAATTCATTCATGGTTGTTTCCATATGATTAAAAAATGCATATCATGATTCTGAGACGCCTGTGTAGGAGGCAAGTTTGTTTTTTAGTCTAGAAGTGTAGAAAGAACATAAGGTAATTCATATTTACAAGGGGTTAATTTCAGACAAATGATCACTCCTATACACACAGTTAATGTGATCAGACTGTTAGGTCCACTCTATGGCGGTGAAATATTACTGGGAGTTCTCTTCCGCACTATCTACAGCCGTAACGACACTCCATTGTCAAGGCCCTTCCTGGGCACAGGAGGTAGCCGCTGCCAGGTAGTGCCACAAGGAAAGGAAACACACTCAGTCAAGTACATACGAGCAGCCACACTGCAGCTTTTCTGCTGCTGTGCTAGCCACGAGTCCGCAGGGAAGCCAGAGGAGCACCTTCAGGTGGAGGCAGGCAAACTGAGGGATTTGTGAAGCTACTGGTGACGTTAACGGCCCCCTGTGACTCGTGGCTGTGTGCCATCTTTTTCTACGTGATGCTACACTCGCTGCTCTCGGTGTGGCTCGCAGCCACTACTCTACCTGGTTGGTACACCTCGTATCTCAGCTTGGTAACCACGTCAGTCACAAAGCGTGCATCGGCATTGGCAAAAAATGGCACGGAAGCAACTAAGGCCCTGCAGTTGAAGTTTATCACGTCCTGGGAGGTGATTAAAAACTTCAGATTAGAATCCTACATAAATGACTGCTATGGACTAGGCTATGCTAAGAATGAAGGCAAGTGAAAGTCCCGACCACACGTAAGGGACTGTGATGATAAAGTGGGTGGGGGTGAGGTCACCATGGAAGAGGCGGGCGCCCTCTCCCTCGACCCACCTCCCCTGGGCGCCGCTCTGCTCTCCTGCCTCGTGTCCTGGCCAGGCAGGGGGGAGGGAGGGGGCGCCGCCATTCAGAGAAACTTGCGTGTGGCTGAGATACGCTGCACCGAACAGTCTGGCCCACTCGACAAAGCTTAACTCTCGCTTTGGGAGCTTTGATCCAAAGGGGGAACACGCCTACTCAGCCTGCTCTCTTCACGTATTCTTTAAATTTATTTTCTGTCTCATGTCCTTTTGGAGAGACGTGTGTAGTCTTACCGAAAGTGAATTAAGCATTCCGCAATTGAACAAGTATGCGTCGGCGTCTTAGAAACTCTACCGCACTAATAAAATCAGACGACTTATTTCTACGCTGCCATTTCTGACACCGTTGCAAAGCCTGGCCACGTTTTATAGTCGCGCATTCGGAGTTGGCGAAACGATACCCCACTCTGCGCTCGTGGTCTGTATCTCAAAGAAGGCATATTATGAGTAACAGCACTTTGAGAAATAATTAATTAATTCATATTTTTGGAAAATACCGCTGGTTAAATAACTTGTCATCATATCCATAAAGAAAACGGTTTTCTGAACAGTGACCACGACCGAATACTCTAAAAAAAGACAATGTTCTCGTGATAGTACGTGAGCGCGAGCATGCGAGCAGCTCCCCTGCACCGCGCCTCCTCCCGCGACCCGGCGCAAGGGGCAAACACGGCGTGTCCCTCCCCCCTGAGTCTTTCCCCGCCCCTGAGACGCCGCGCCACGCAGGCCAGACTGTGCAGGAGCTTCGACAGAGACGAGTGGTCGTGCTGCTGCCTAAGGGACACCAACCTGGCAAGAAGACCTCGTATTTAAGTTTTGTGACGACCTCTGAGACGAAGCAAGGTTCGGCATTGGCAAAAAAGGGTACGGACGCCACCAAAGATCGGCAGTTGTAATTGATAACATCCTGCAGATTGTAACAGATAAGAAAGGGGTCAGAGGCCGATTGGTTGATAATAAGGAGGATATCAACTTTTGGGACATATCTTGTGAAGCCATCATTATTTGGGTTATGAGATTTGAGTTCATCAATGGCCTTGTAAAGCATTAAACAAGTGTCCTCAACCTTGACATAATTTTTTGACATATTGCCATACAAAAAATAGCTTTATCATAACCAAAAGCTCGTTCAGCTCTTCCAAAGAATTTTGAAATGATGTGCAAACTGGCGTGATGATTGAAAAGAGAAAAAAAACAAAAACAAACAGCAGATTTAGCAAATGGGGAAACAAATAATAATATAATCGTATTTATTATAACTGCAGGGGAGATACAGATTGTGAGGGGCCGTGTGAAGAGGGAGTGTTTCTGAAGTCAGTTGCCAAGAAAGCAGATAAATATGAGCAATATCTCGAGAAAAAAGTCTGAAACAAGGCAAAAGCAAAGTTATGATTGTCGAGAGAAGTATACAGGCTCTAGAATCAGAACTCTTAAAAATACACACACATATATATATAGTAGAGCTATGATTATGTGGAGGAGATCATGGAGAATTTAAATAAATGGAATATTGTGATAAATGAGAGAAAATGTTAAAACAGTTAATATAACCTAAAAAGGAAGGGTCACGGACATGAGTTCATCTATCTATAATTCCATTATCACAAAACGTAACATAAAAAACAATCTAAATGGTTTCAACATAAACTTTAGTGTGAAAGTGCACCTGTAAATGTAAAGATTTAATCTATTTGACCTCGCTTTATTGGAAGGAGAGAAAAATGTGAAAACATCAGCTCAATATATATCAGATTATAATATAATCTGA
>NC_061834.1:25801392-25803892 GCF_019202785.1 Penaeus chinensis | reverse complement strand
GCTGGCATAAGGATCACGTTTCAAGCATGAACCCCTTCGCCATTTTGATACATTGTGTACATAAACCAAGCCTAAACATTGGCGGATAGAATAGATGATAGAAAGAAAGAAATAATAACAGACAAATAAAGCATACACGTAAGAAGACCCTAGAAGACCTGGAAGAATAAGACTGAAATACAAGCACATTGGTTAAAAAATATCCTTGATGGTCAATCCGTCCATCTTGGATACTGATAAACACGAAACATCAGCATGTTTTGCATTCGAGGTACCTTCCTGAGAGACAAGAGAGCTATAGAGTAACATTTGTTGATGTAACTTTAGGCTCGTCATTTGCAAGTTAGGATGCCATTTACCAGAACTTATTGTTTCTTTCTTCTTTCTTTCAGTTATCTTTATAACCATCTCGTTGGACAGCCCGAACCAAGGAAAAAAGACTCTTAACCTGTCATCTTAAGAAGTACCTCAAGAGCACACGTTTCTGTTTTCAGGGAAGAGTTATTATAACTAGAGCTATAACTGACACATCTAACAGATCTTGAAACACCTAAGTTGGGCGGTTCTTTTGGTACTGAAAAACACTCTTTCTCTTTGAAATGCATCTGTTTCTATTTCCGTGCAGATAAAATACAAAGAGGCTAGTCTAAGCTGTGGTAAAATCACTCTTTGGTTAGTATCACATTACTGATCTATGATGATAATTCTACAAGAAGGAAGAAAGGCTCTCGAGGTAGAGTATCGGTATAGAGTGTGGTGCAGCTACACGGTGAACTCTACGACCTTTACTGTAGCGTCATGAACACCATCCCACGCCACTAACGGTTCGACCCTTCGCGCCGCTACCCGGCTCTTGGGGTCGCTCCCTCCACACCTAAGAAAAAGCACTAAAGGAAACTTCTAGATATCTCCACTTGCTAGCCCATTGTTCTACTACTTGACTACTATTAAGTTTAGTCTACCCATCATCATGCAACCTTTAGTTTACGACACCGAGTAGGAGGATCACAAGCTAAAGCCAGGTTAGGGTGGCACGATGCAGAAATGACCCCATATCCAGGATGTTGAAAGATATCTGACACGTCAAAGCTCTTGCGACACTTGATCACGAAAGAGAGATTTCATCACAGCAAAGTTGAGTCACACTGTTAAGTACAATAATCATGAAGTGCGTAGAGGTAATATTTGCTCCCCCATTCTTTAGAGTGATTATAATCCTGCTCATTCATTGTCATTCATTATCATCTAACATCTTTGTAAAAAAAAAATGACACGTGACACACATCTGAGGAACATGGAGATTACATGATAAACAGCTGGCTAGGTGACTGGTGTTGTTCCACCCTGGCTGAGCTAGGGGGTAAGGGTGGAGGGGCCTCAGCACAGGTAGTGGGTTGCTGAAACAAACCTAAGGGATTGTCTAGGACAGCTCTACACGGGATAAAACTAGAAACTGGTGCTGTAGCTGACGGGTGAAGTCTACAGCAGGTTGTTGTTACCCCTGCACAGGTCTGCTCCCCAACCCGCGGCCCCGCTCACCCCACTTCAATATTCCTCTTCACAAAAGGTAGAGCTAAGAAGACTCTTAATATACAAAAGCTACAATAATAAATGAAGTTCAAGCGGCTGAGTTTTGAGAGGAGTGAAAAGGAATGAAACACGTGAGAGAGTCTCGCCAATCTGCCTTTTATGAATAATTCCAACACATAGATTTTAGTGGCTCACTCACAGGCCGGGTGCCACCTGACCTCCCTGAAGCTGGTCACCACATCTGCAGCCTGGGACTCTCCTGCTGTCTTTCTGTCTTCGGGTCCAGAGTCTCTACTGGGAAGCAGCACACGCGAGGTTGTCCACGAGGGGGCAGTATCAGAGAGTGTGTAAGCTATGACAGTGGTGGCTGGAGGCGGCGGGGAGGGAGGAGCCGAGTGGACGACAAAGCTCCCGGCATCTCGACTGAAAAGAGTCGAGATCTCCAAAAATTTCCTTTGTGGCTTGAGCCAACCCTAAGAACATCATCCAATCATGGCACGGTCGCGGCTGGTGGGGGTCACATGAGGTTCTATGAGATGTGGAGGACGTCGGGAGGTAAAAAATAAATGGATAAACAAAACCCAAAAAATGAAGTTGTTAATGTGTACACTACGGTGATGACCTGCCGAAGTGTCTAGGATTATGTAAACACATGCAAGCAATCTGCATTAAGTATCAATCTATCCTAATTTTGAAGGGTAGAAAGGTACACACAAAATTAAATCATGTGTTTACTATAAACCAAATAACAATCCAGCAGCCTATTAGGTATAAAAAAGAACGCTCTACATCACGAAGATGATAAAACAAAGAAAACCAAGAGAAACGATAATACTAAGTTAAACTCGATGGATTAGTAGTGCCATAACAAAATGATGAAGGATTGGGTTTCAAAATAAGGCTGACTTGATCTCACAAAAGGAGGTGAGTAGCCGAATCTGCTACCGTCTGGCCTTCCCTGGGCAAACTT
>NC_061834.1:25778892-25781392 GCF_019202785.1 Penaeus chinensis | reverse complement strand
TCCATGGTATTTACAATGACAAAGGTGCATGCTTTTTAAGGAGATTCGGGGAATAACTAATTGCATTTGAAGCCAAACGTAATGGAAAACAAAAATGGTAAAGTTCCCCCTCTAAGGTAGCAGAACTATAGGTGTCAGCGCGTTTATACCTCTTTGTCGCGGTACTGTAGAGAAAACGGGAGAAAAACATTACATTAGACATCATCTTGTAATGTATTCTATAATTAATAAATAAATAAAGGGTAAAATAAAGTACTCTGAAAACCATTAATTTAACTAATTCGTACCTTCACGTTCGCAGGTTCCCCCAGAAACGACAGAAAGAACATGGAGAAGAGAATGTGATAATCAACACACGACTACTTTGGAGTCAAATGGGAAACGGATACGAAGCGTCTTTGGGAAATTGGTCAGCGTCATAGCAGTAGCTGCATACTGAAGAATATTCAAAAGAATATTCTGCATTAGCATAAAGAATTATAGGAAAGAGTGAATCATGATTTACCAAATTAATATACAGCCACGCAAAAAAAAAAGGGAAAAAAATGCTAATCACTGTACATTTGCTCTCTTGTGCGTGTATTGCTTGTATTCCAAGTGAACTACACAAACACAGCCAAGACTACTGAAAAAAAATGCTTTGGGCTCTTTCGTTTGTTTTATTATTATTATTATTATTATTATTATTATTATTATTATTATTATTATTATTATTATTATTATTATTATCATTATTATTATTTGATGGCGGTTAGCTCAGTGAACAGCTACTAATCGGCTCTCGTGTGCCATGGCTGTGTTCGATGTTGGATCAGGAACCATGTCTCGTCAAGTTTGTTTTTTTCTCTTTTATATTTATCTTCAGCTACTCGTGCATTAGAGGAAGCCAACATTTTATGCTTTAGCCTTACAGCAGATATAAAGAACTGCGAAAGATATCAACCAAAAATTTAGCTTATTTCCATTACTGTCGTCTGTTTAAAAAATAAGGAAAAGGGAAGGATTCAGCGGGTGAGCGCTTGTCTTCAATACACATGGTCTGTACATAGTCTACTTAATACTTAAAAATTATCTATTCCTTAGAAAAATGACAACATTTATCTCTACTTTACCCAAAATATTATTCATATATACATACATAGATAAACATATATGTATAAACAGATTATATATACATACACACACACACACACACACACACATACATATATATGTGTGTGTGTGTGTGTGTGTGTGTGTGTGTGTGTGTGTGTGTGTGTGTGTGTGTGTGTGTGTGTGTGTGTGTGTGTGTGTGTGTGTGTGTGCGTGTGTGCGTGTGTGCGTGTGTGTGTGTGTGTGTGTGTGTGTGTGTGTGTGTGTGTGTGTGTGTGTGTGTGTGTGTGTGTGTGTGTGTGTGTGTGTGAGTGTGTGTGTGTGTGCATTCGTATATGTATATATACATATATACGTTTATATATATTCATATATATGTGTATATATATATACTTCTATATATATATATATATATATATATATATTATGTGTGTGTGTGTGTGTGTGTGTGTGTGTGTGTGTGTGTGTGTGTGTGTGTGTGTGTGTGTGTGTGTGTGTGTGTGTGTGTGTGTGTGTGTGTATTCGTATATGTATATATATACATATATATGTTTATATATATTCTTATATATGTTTATTTATATATATATTTACATTATGTATATATATATTTATTTACTCACATATATATATTTATATATAAGTGTATATATGAATGTGTGCGTGTGTGTGTGTGTGTGTGTGTGTGTGTGTGTGTGTGTGTGTGTGTGTGTGTGTGTGTGTGTGTGTGTGTGTGTGTGTGTGTGTGTGTGTATGTGTGTGTGTGTATGTATGTATCTATATATGTATATGTATACATATTCATATATATACATATATATATATATATATATATATATATGTGTGTATTCATACATATAATATGCATTTAGATATATCACCCATGCATGACCTGCGTGGAAAAAAACATCAAACATAAGACCTGGCAGTGTTATCCTTTGTCATCCACAGTGCTAAGACAACACTGTCATCCGAATCACAAAGATACGAGTGAGCCACTGACGCCAGCACATGAACACCAAACTAAACACAACAGGGACACCAAAACCAACGCCAAAGCAACACGGCATTACCTGGTTGAATATCAGGAAGATGTAATCCAGCGGCACTGATGATATTAAGTCGAGGAAGAACCACGTCTTCAGGTAGTGCTTGGCTATCAACTTGGGGTCCAAGATGACCTGTTCGGAGTTGTCTTGTTGCATGATACCTGTGGGATGTGGTCGCTTCAGTAAAGGGGAAGAGAGGGAGACAGTAATCGTTAACAGTTTAAAGGTCTGTTATCGGTTAAACTGTAACGATAACTGTGGCAATACAAGATCACATACGGACATTTTATATACCTTTGGGAAATGCAGCCGATTATGTCCACTGGAGTGACACGTGAGTGACAGGTTCAGGCGAGAAT
>NC_061834.1:25751392-25753892 GCF_019202785.1 Penaeus chinensis | reverse complement strand
GCTGACCGCCCACACTTTCCTTATTGAATCCCATGCCATATCCGTATTTCCGTTCGGTGAAAAATCAATCCTCGGGCCATCCTTGTCTCCTGCGCCTTCCTATCTGGGAGGAGTGAGGGAGTAGGAGGGGGAGGGGGGGGGGAGAGGGACACGCAGAGTGGGCGAGAGAGGGACAAGAGGCTGGGGACGGTATGAGGACGGAGAGCGGGATAGGAAATGAAGAGGGAGAAAGCGAAGGAGGAGAGGGACAGAGGGAAAGATAAGGACTGGAGAGGAAGAGGGAGAGGCAACCTCTCTCTCTCTCTCTCTCTCTCTCTCTCTCTCTCTCTCTCTCTCTCTCTCTCTCTCTCTCTCTCTCTCTCTCTCTCTCTCTCTCTCTCTCTCTCTCTCTCTCTCTCTCTCTCTCTCTCTCTTTCTCTCTCTCTCTCTCTCAACGACGTCTCCAGAGGAATTGGCCATCAGCAGGCTTTCCCGAATTTATCGTGAGTTATCCGGCTTCACTAAAACGGAAGTAAGTATGGCCAGTTACTGAAGGGTTTGTGGGATAATTTGGCCTGCTGCTTGGGCACTCTTGGCCGGGCGCCATGCTCCTCCCGCGGACGCCGACGTCGGGGTCGCGCCTCTAATGGTCTCCGAACGGCGGCCGGAACCCCTGGCTTTGTGGTCACGCCTCGGGGTTCAGCTCCGGCGAACGGCCCTTGTGTGCATGTGGCCTGGATGCAAGTATGCACATATGCGTGCCATAAAGGCCTTGAAGGAACACCATACGCGTGTCTGTCAACACACACATCCACACAAACACACACACACACACACACACACACACACACACACACACACATACACACACACACACACACACACACACTCACACACACATACACGACGCAGCCAATATATCTATTTTTACTCCACCTGATGTTAAATTTTGAAGAGAAGCAATTAAACCCGCATAAATTACTCGTTCATCACGGCAACTTTTCTAATTATTCCCAACACCATAAGCTGTGAGCTCTGCAATGTGGGGCGCAAGTGTCAAAGGTCAGAGAGGTCAGGCCAGGTCGAAGGTCATAACACACAACACCACAACAGCAGGAAATACACATTCAATCTAAGATTTAATAAACACAACGGTATAGGTCGAGGGGATGTTTACATATCGGATTTATTCACCTAAAGAAAGATCTAACAAAAATAACGTCCCAAGCGTTCTAGCATAAATCATGGTCACATTTTACCCTTTATTCACTGACGAGAACTGATCTGATTAATGATCACATAATTGTTAACGCCACGACACCCACGATACACACCCTTCGAGTGAAATAAGCCTAGCGCGCGTGTGGGAATAAAAGACAATAGTTGGCAACTCAATCGCGGAGAGGCCAGTGAGACGTCATTTTATTTGGGACTGCGAGATGTAATATAAATAAATCAGTGACATCTGCCGGCCCTTAATAGCTTCTCAAGTGGACGTTGTCAAGAGTCTAGTGATATTGTTTGATCTAGAACAGCCGCGCATGCTCTCTTCTATGAAATTAATTTGTGATATGAAAAGGCAGACATGGAGGGGAGGAAGACGGAGAGGGAGGAAGACGGAGAGGGAGAGGGACATTGAGAGGGAGAGGGAGAAGGGGAGAGAGAAAGAGAGAGAGAGAGAGAGAGAGAGAGAGAGAGAGAGAGAGAGAGAGAGAGAGAGAGAGAGAGAGAGAGAGAGAGAGAGAGAGAGAGAGAGAGAGAGAGAGGTGCCTGTGTGTGTATGTGTGTGTATGTGTGTGTGTGTGTGTTTGTGTGTGTGTGTGTGTGTAGACACATACACATATACATTATATGTGTGTGTGTGTGCTTGTGAGTGTGCATAGACACACACACATATATATATACGTTATCTATCTATCTATCTATCTATCTATATATATGTGTGTGTGTGTGTATGTATGTGTGTATGTGTGTGTGTGTGTGTGTGTGTGTGTGTGTGTGTGTGTGTGTGTGTGTGTGTGTGTGTGTGTGTGTGTGTGTGTGTGTGTACATAAATACACACACACACACACATATATATATATATATATATATATACATACACATCAATACATATATGTATGTATGTATGTATGTATATAATGTGTGTGTGTCTACACACACACACACACACACACACACACACACACACACACACACACACACACACACACACACACACACACACATGTACAGGGAATACATATATACAAAGGAAAGGAGAGAGAGCGCGTGAAAATAAGGACTATAGGCAAGGAAGGCAAAACCTTTTCCGATTCGCAACTCCATATATGAATTGATCAACATTGCCGTTGTTTTCACATTCGTTACTTTGTCACCATTCATCTTTTTTTCGCACTATATCTTATTCGCTGCCGTGTTTGCTTCATCATATAACTGCGAGAAAATGCAGATGTGACGTTCAAATAACGATATTTTACAACGCAGCATTTCCCTCTCTGCGCGATTTACAGCAGGGATT
>NC_061834.1:25728892-25731392 GCF_019202785.1 Penaeus chinensis | reverse complement strand
GAGAGAGAGAGAGAGAGAGAGAGAGAGAGAGAGAGAGAGAGAGAGAGAGAGAGAGAGAGAGAGCGAGAGAGCGAGAGAGCGAAAGAGCGAGAGACAGAGAGAGAGAGAGAGAGAGAGAGAGAGAGAGAGAGAGAGAGAGAGAGAGAGAGAGAGAGAGAGAGAGAGAGAGAGAGATAGATAGATAGATAGATAGATAGATAGATAGAAAGATAGATAGATAGAGAGAGAGAGAGAGAGAGAGAGCGCGCGCGCGCGAGAGAGAGAGAGAGAGAGAGAGAGAGAGAGAGAGAGAGAGAGAGAGAGAGAGAGAGAGAGAGAGAGAGAGAGAGAGAGAGAGAGAGAGAGAGAGAGAGAGAGAGAGAGAGAGAGAGAGAGAGAGAGAGAGAGAGAGAGAGAGAGAGAGAGAGAGAGAGAGAGAGAGAGAGAGAGCGAAAGAGCAAGAGAGAGATAGAGAGATAGAGAGATAGTGAGATAGTGAGATAGATAGATAGATAGATAGATAGATAGATAGATAGAAAGATAGAGAGAGAGAGAGAGAGAGAGAGAGAGAGAGAGAGAGAGAGAGAGAGAGAGAGAGAGAGAGAGAGAGATAGATAGATAGATAGATAGATAGATAGATAGATAGAAAGATAGATAGAGAGAGAGAGAGAGAGAGAGAGAGAGAGAGAGAGAGAGAGAGAGAGAGAGAGAGAGAGAGAGAGAGAGAGAGAGAGAGAGAGAGAGAGAGAGAGAGAGAGAGAGAGAGAAGAGAGAGAGAGAGAGAGAGAGAGAGAGAGAGAGAGAGAGAGAGAGAGAGAGAGAGAAGAGAGAGAGAGAGAGAGAGAGAGAGAGAGAGAGAGAGATAGAGAGATAGAGAGATAGTGAGATAGTGAGATAGATAGATAGATAGATAGATAGATAGATAGATAGAAAGATAGAGAGATAGAGAGAGAGAGAGAGAGAGAGAGAGAGAGAGAGAGAGAGAGAGAGAGAGAGAGAGAGAGAGAGAGAGAAATCTGAAGAGCACTGGGCTATGGGGATTCTACTGGTAAGCTGCGGTCTCGAAAATAAAAACATCCCAGCCCACAGCGCTAAACCATAACAAAAGCGAAAAATCGGGCCCAAGAGCCGACGGAAGCCCGCGCGCTGGCGTCAGAACCACCTGTGTTCCAGCCGCAGGGGCATCTCCCCTATCCTTCAGCCTCTCGCCTTCTACGGCTGACCCACTAGATAAGCCTTTGGTCAACCCCCCCCCCCCCCTTCCTCCCTTTCTTCCGTCCGCCCGCGCTTATGTGAATGCGCGAGATAATTATGGCTCCCAAGGCGAACTGCCTGTGCCATCATGTCGCTAATGGCACCATCTAGTTCTCATATGTTCTTTTTCTCTTTTAGCCCACCTTCACCATCTCTTTCACTTTTTTCATTTTCTATTTTCTTCATCTTCTCTCTCTCTGTCTCTCTCCCTTTCCCTCCCTTCCTTCCTCCCCCTCCCCCTCCTTTTCCCTCTCCCTCTCCCTCTCCCTCTCCCTCTCCCTCACCCTCACCCTCTCCTTCTCCCTCACCCTCTCCCTTTCTCTCCCCCTCTCTCCCTCTCCCTCTCTCTCTCCCTTTCTCTCCCTCTGCCTCTCCCTTTCTCTCTCTCTCCCTCTCCCCCACCCCTCTATCTCACTTCCCGAAAATAGACAAAAATAATGGAAATAATTATACCACCAATGATAACAAAAGTAGAGCTGAAGTTAACTCATCTTTTGATCTATCAATTTCCACAAACGGTCAAGAGTATAGACGTAGCACAACTATAGTACATATTGCAGAGCTTAGATAACCCTGTTGGACTGCTTTAAGTATGATTGCTTATCAGTGATCAAGTGATACAACTTCATTTTAATTTAGATACGTAATTTATTGTAATGATTATATTTGGGCTAATATTCCCTTTGAAATTTGTATAAATATCTTTTAATCAATGGCTATTACTTTTTATCACCCAAATGACCGGGAAAATATTTTTCTTTGTCTCTGTCTTTCTCTCTGTCTTTCTCTCTGTCTGTCTGTATGTCTGTCTGTCTGTCTGTCTGTCTGTCTGTCTGTCTGTCTGTCTGTCTGTATGTCTGTCTGTCTGTCTGTCTGTCTGTCTGTCTGTCTGTCTGTATGTCTGTCTGTCTGCCTGCCTGTCTGTCTGTTTCTATTTATCTCTTTCTTTCTTTGTAGGTGTGTGTGTGTGTGTGTGTGCAAAATGTTACTTATCGTAAATTTGTCAGTAATACACGTCGAAAGAAAATAACTTACGGAAAGAAATGCCGATAGAGTAAGAGAACACCTGTCAGATGCCCAATTCTGCGTGATGCTATTATCAAAGCGGGTAAATCTAATTTGGTCCGAGTACACCCGCCGCTAAACACGTTTTATGTAACACAGTCTAAAGAATTAAATTACAATGATGGCGTCTCACTTGCTCACATCATTTCTTTCACCCGACTTTTTTTTTTCCCCAAATATCCTACATAGCGGTTATCAGGAC
>NC_061834.1:25716392-25721392 GCF_019202785.1 Penaeus chinensis | reverse complement strand
ATAATAATAATAATAATTAATAATAATAATAATTAATAATAATAATAATAATAATAATAATTAATAATAATAATAATAATTAATAATAATAATAATAATAATAATTAATAATAATAATAATTAATAATAATAATAATTAATAATAATAATAATTAATAATAATAATAATAATAATTAATAATAATAATAATTAATAATAATAATAATTAATAATAATAATAATAATAATTAATAATAATAATAATAATAATAATAATTAATAATAATAATAATAATAATAATTAATAATAATAATAATTAATAATAATAATAATAATAATAATAATAATAATTAATAATAATAATAATAATAATAATTAATAATAATAATAATTAATAATAATAATAATTAATAATAATAATAATAATAATAATAATAATAATAATAATAATAATAATAATAATAATTAATAATAATAATAATTAATAATAATAATAATAATAATAATAATAATAATTAATAATAATAATAATAATTAATAATAATAATAATAATAATAATAATAATAATAATTAATAATAATAATAATAATAATAATAATAATAATTAATAATAATAATAATAATTAATAATAATAATAATAATAATTAATAATAATAATAATAATAATAATAATAATAATAATAATAATAATAATAATAATAATAATAATAATAATAATAATTAATAATAATAATAATAATAATAATAATAATAATAATTAATAATAATAATAATAATAATAATAATAATAATAATAATAATAATAATAATTAATAATAATAATAATAATAATAATAATAATAATAATAATAATAATAATAATAATAATAATAATAATAATAATAATTAATAATAATAATAATAATAATTAATAATAATAATAATAATAATAATAATAATTAATAATAATAATAATAATAATTAATAATAATAATAATAATAATAATAATTAATAATAATAATAATTAATAATAATAATAATAATAATTAATAATAATAATAATAATAATAATAATAATAATAATAATAATAATAATAATAATTAATAATAATAATAATAATAATAATAATAATAATTAATAATAATAATAATTAATAATAATAATAATAATTAATAATAATAATAATAATTAATAATAATAATAATTAATAATAATAATAATAATTAATAATAATAATAATTAATAATAATAATAATAATAATTAATAATAATAATAATTAATAATAATAATAATTAATAATAATAATAATTAATAATAATAATAATAATTAATAATAATAATAATAATAATAATTAATAATAATAATAATAATAATTAATAATAATAATAATAATAATAATTAATAATAATAATAATTAATAATAATAATAATTAATAATAATAATAATAATTAATAATAATAATAATAATAATAATAATTAATAATAATAATAATTAATAATAATAATAATAATAATAATAATTAATAATAATAATAATAATAACAAAAGACACCACCAACAAAAAAATAGAATGATACAGAATAACAAGCTCAACGCGGCAACACATATTCAATATCAAAAGCATAACAACGTTCACCATTATAGTTCTAACCAAGAACATAAGACTCACTTCCTATAACACAATGAACTTACAACCGAACTTCATCTTCTCATACAGAAAAGTATTCAAAAGTATTTAATCATCATCATATAATCATCATATCACTACTCAACGCACAAGCTAGTCTAGAGCAAAAGTAGCTCGCAAAGGCACGAGCACGGAGCACGGGATCCTAAAGGAGCACTCCTCTGACAGAGCGAAAGGAACCGGCGACCTCCAGCACACCTGGCCTCCCGTTCCTCACCTGCACTGGGGCACAGAACACAGCTTGGGGGCTAACCGATCGATGACTCAACGGGCCAAAGCCTTTTTGGTTCACTTTCCCCAATGCGCTGTGGCAAAAGGATTCATTAAATGAATTGTAACCTTCGATTTTTAAAGTATATTTATTGGGGACTACACTTTTGACAGATAGATTTATTGGTATATGTAGTTCACCTGTTTTTTGTTGAATATATTTCCAGAAGCAGGTGCGAGGATCAGGTAAATATAATCTGATTTCTTTGATTTGTCGAGTCCCTCGTAACCCTCGGCCATGACCCTTGACGCGTGACCCGCTGAACGAGCAAGCTGCGCGAATTCCCAGCGGAGTGTCCAGCCTTACCCGGACCTGCAACGGGCGCAGCCTCGCAACATGCTCCTGCTCAACATCCGGGGAAAAGGTCAAAGCAATCCCGTATACATGGCGGACGCTGTCTCGCTTAGTTACTGTGCGTAGTCCCTTCAGTGGGTTGGTTTTGTTTTCTTTTGCCTTGCACGCAAGACCAAGAACGTTAGGATTTATGAGTAGATATCTTTCTCCAGTTGTCCTCGAACTTGGCACTTGGCTCGTGATTTCACAGAGGTCGGGTTTTACGCATATGTGTGATGGCTCGCTCTCTTATCATACATTCTTATTGATCTGACTTCCCCTTTGCTCTCCTTAACTTATTCAACTTACCAGCGCCTCGCACTTGTGAAGACGTCAGCTCTCACCTGAAAAGAACAAAAAAGGGACTTTAGTTATTTCACAATCATTAATATTCGGTGTACTGAAGGAGAAGAGGTCGTGGCGATGATAATGAGAGGCAGATGATAACAATGCTGCAGGATTTTATTACAAGTTGTTACTAATAAGACCTGATTTAGTCAGGTCCCTCACTTAATAAGCTATACATATCGATGCCACTTTTTGTCTCCCCTTTTTAGACACTCTGAATGGATCTAACGATGAATTCCTCTTTAAAAAAATATCTCTCAATCATCTATATCATCACTATCCATCAGCTCTGTAATAGTTGTATTCCTTATCATCAGCAACAAATTTGCAACAAAGGGATAGGGTGCACATTTTCCACATTATTCCGGGGCACTTGTTGACTCTCAGAGACCAAGCCAAATTCTGTTTGATGTTTGCACAATCCAATTCCCTTTCATGCGTTGGGCGACACGGGGCAAGCACCAGTTCACGCTTTTCCTGCGCGACAACACTACTTATCCTCTCCCGTCACTTCGCACTTTATCTTTCTCCGGGGAGATGCACCTTTCACTCGCTACAGCATGGTGCTTACGGAAAACTTCGACTAATGTCTAAAATGTTCTAAAACTTTCCTCTCCTTAGACAAGTGGAGACGATCAACTGCAAAGAAAATGCATTTATTGAATAACTCTTCATATACGAGAGGGCATTCAATTATCATAAAATCAAATCTAATTGAAATGACTACTGCCACTGGCGAAATTACAAACCTGTGATAATAAACTTAATCTATCCCTGACTGTGAAAAAGACAGAACCTTAATTCGACTTTTTTCTCATTTACCGTGGTTGAGGCCAGGGCGGATGTTTTCTAAATTATCTCGAATACTTTCTAAATTAATCGGCTACATTAAACTGATTAACTGATAAATAATAATCAGTATAGCATCTTTTCGGTTAAATCAACTTTTACCGTAGCGTGACATGTATCCGTGCCTCTACAGGGACCGCCACAGCAATCATCATTAATGCATATACAGTATTACTGCGTATATTTTGTTGCCGAAAATGAAATTAAGCGAGAGGTTCTCTTGCGTCATCCCATGTTGCTGTTGTAACTTAATCAGTGACAATGCGATTTGTGCTGCACTTATCAAAGCAAAGTCCCTGTACTGCAAAAGAGGCCAAAGTTTGTACTGTTTAGATTTCTCGCTAATTCGACGGAAAACAAGCTTATGGCAAAAATCTAAAAAGAAAATAAGTTTGTCTTTTTCCTTTCTCTTCAATCGATCGACAAAAGTTTTGAGGTTAAACTTTTTTCGATCTTAATAAACATAGAATTAAACAGACTTTCATAAACTTTATCTTTAAGCAATGTTCAGCTGCGTTAGCATGTTTACAAAATCCAGTCTAGGTTTATAAAACTGGACGTATCAATAATAGAATTGATAACTTTAGCAAATAAACTGATAAGGTTTCCCCTAATTCTTTTATATCCCGAAACTAAAGCCGGTGATCACGAATGCATTTCATCGTGATTCCATTATTCTCCAGGAAACGTCCTAAGGAAGATTAATCTAAATCTGATTAATCTGACGGTTAATCAGCGTAAAGCAAATTATCTTTTAAGCTCCAATATTTTTGGGAAAAATTAAGGAAGTAGAGGATAGCCAGTTTTGGCAAACATTTATATATATATATATATATATATATATATATATATATATATATATATATATATATATATAAGTATATTTATAATGTATAAGATATAATATATATAATATATATATTATTTATATTATACATATTATATACTTACACAGTTAAGTGAGCAGTGCTAGACGAAAACAAGCGACAATCCTATGCACACGAACAAAAAAAGGAAAAAAAAAAAAAAATTATACTTGGAACATTTCGAAATATTTACCCTAGGACTGACAGGTTAATCAACAGTTAGTTAGCAACTGGCGATCATCCGCCAAGTCGCAGCCTGGCCCTTGGCGACTAGCTACAGGTATGGTCGGGTTTCTTCGCCTACAAAAAGTCCCGGTCTTTGTCTCTCTCTTCTCTCGTTCTGTGTAATCCCCCCCCCCCCCCCCCCCCCACAACTCTCTCTCAATCTCTCTCTCTCTCTCTCTCTCTCTCTCTCTCTCTCTCTCTCTCTCTCTCTCTCTCTCTCTCTCTCTCTCTCTCTCTCTCTCTCTCCCTTTTTCCTCCTTCTCCCTATCACCCTCTCTCTTTCTCTATATCCCTCTCCCTCTTCCTCTCTCTATCTCTAACCGAGCAATAAGAAGTCTAAGATGAAGTTGAAATATTTAAGCATTCAGTACGTCGACATTGCAACCATTGCAATAATGACGCCTTTCCCTGCAACATAAAGAAAGGATAAGCCGGAGTTCAGATGCAGTTGTCA
>NC_061834.1:25703892-25708892 GCF_019202785.1 Penaeus chinensis | reverse complement strand
GCTGTCGGGGGCGGCCGCGGTTCGAGAGGGAGGGGGGATTTATGCGCTTTCCCTCTTGATCAACTGCGGTATTCGTTAGTAGCGCTTGTTGGTTATTCCCTGAGTAACTGTATTTCTCCTTCCTTTCACCCTCTTTGTCTATCTGTCTATCTCGTTTTCTGTTCATTTGGCTGTCTGTCTCTAATATCTCTCTCTCTCTCTCTCTCTCTCTCTCTCTCTCTCTCTCTCTCTCTCTCTCTCTCTCTCTCTCTCTCTCTCTCTCTCTCTCTCTCTCTCCCTCTCTCTCATCATTTCTGTCTTGTTTCTTGTTCCCAGAGACTTTTCTGGATAATGTTACCTTCGGTGATTGCCTATATTTTTATCTACCTAAATCGCTCTGTATCTGCTACCTTTTCTACTAATCTATCTACACTGCTAATCTATTTATCATCTCTACTGATTATCTCTAATAATCTATAACTGAATCTTCATAACTTAACAATATCTCGACAGCCAAACAAGGCCCAGAAAGATCTATATAACACACATCACATGATGATTTTTTTTATTATATATATAACAAATGAGATATTCATAAAATAACCTAATAACACAACCCGACCATCTATCGTTCCGCCAGTCCGCTCACTGCCTCCCCTCCAGCTCCCCTCGCCAGCCAAGCTCAGATGGCAGCAGGACCTGATACTGAGTCCGATTCTTTAAGACAACCTCCCTGAAAATCTTCGAAGCGCTTCTATCTACTCACGCCTCCGGACCTCGTTCATTCGGCTGCAGGAACGTCATATTCGCTTCGTTCTTCCCCTTCTGCCTCTCCACCCGGTGAAGATAAAGTTGAGAAACAAAACGCAAAGGGTCAAAAACCAAGAAGAAAATTCCGGCGCCATCCATTCGCCAACAGCAAGTGGAACAGTCCGGTGTATCGAGAGGCGAGGTTGCAATTCAATATTTAAGTCGGTCCCTTTGATCCCAGATATTGCAGATTTCCCCCTCCGAGGCTGCAGCATTTTCTCTCCTGCTCATCCGGACTTATTAACTTATGCATGAACCTTTAACTGCGTTTGTCCTTTGTTTTATTTGCATGCGCATGTGTGTACCTGAACGCGTGTGAATTTGCAAACATCCGTTACGGTTATTGCATATTTGATAGAAAACACGAAAAATTATTGCAGATTGCTCTACTATTTGGGTTTTCATTGTTTCGGTCTGTGTAGGAAGTTGATTTCATTTCAGGATTTACTTGTTTTTATTCGTATTTGTTATCATAAAAGACCCATGACTTTAAATTACATAACCCAATCTCATCATCTCAGTATTCGTTGTATAATTCAGTAAAGCGAGACCTCGACAAAGATTTCTGCTCAAAAAGACAAGATGAAACCAAAAACGAGGAGTACATTTTGAAAAAAAAAAAAAAAAAAAAAACGATATTCACATAATCTCCGTTCTTCCAGACACCCAAGTCCACACATAGATCTAAACGACACACATACAAAAGGCTAGAAAATAAAATAAACCCGCGGAGATTACGCAAAACCTCATCATGATGAAAGCGACGAAAATTAATCTCGTTAGGCCCAAGATATTGACACTAACAAGATAACCAAAATAACAGATTAGAATGAGACATGTATCGGACACAATTCAGATGCTTGAAATATCCACTGACCCAAAACCATGGTCTTTCAGCTAATGTATGACCTCTAGTCTTACTTAAGCAATGAGGCTAAATGCTAGACATACAGATAAATAAACAAATAAGGGAATTGCAAAGGAATAGACCTATAAATGAACATATAATACATGTACGTTAATCACATGTAGCCAACTCTTACTGGAGATTATCCAACCTAATTTATGAAGACAATATAAAAGGAGCAAACAAGATTATTAGCTCCCCTCTCCCACCAGATGTAATGAAGAGAAAGGCAATAACGCAACACGACGAAGGAAAAATACGTACACCAAATATACATATGCAGGAATCCACGCGAATAAAACGATCAAACCCAAACTCTAAATACTGCCAATAAAAGTTCAACATGTCCACTGTATATTGAAACAACACGAAAAGTCTATCACTATTCGTACATTTCAAGACATCTGCGCATCGCATTTTTCCGCATGAAGGCAGACACTATCGATTACTGAATGTATTTGTATTGCATTAGCACCGACGTGATGCGGCGAATCATATCTTGTACGATCGACGTCAGGAAGAATAAATAGATAATAAGATTGATTAAATGATTACTTGATTAATGAATTCGTAGAAATGTAAATAGGCGTGGATGAATAGGTAATTTGATAAATAAAGAACTCACTGAATATATTCACAGAAAAAATGAATGATAAAGAAATGAGCAACAGACGTGCATATATGAATGCGTAAATAAAGTATCATATAAAATGTAATAGAAGAAAACATAAAACATGATTATATGACGGTTATCTAAGGCTAGCAGCTGGCGTCGAAATATTAAACGAGCTGGCTTTCAGGACCAAAGATATTAAGGAATCGAAAAATAAGAATAATGATGATGATAATGGTAATGGTAATGATGATGATGATGATGACGATGATGATGATGCTGATGCTGATGCTGATGATGATGATGATAACAAAATGACATCAAAAGCAATAGTAGCATTACAAGAGAGGTTAGAAAAGATACGAATAATCAGAATGCAAACAAATATACAAAGAAAAAAAAACAAGCCAAGGAAAGCGAAGGCGGGATCAGGTGAAGAGACGGTGATTACGAAGCCCACGGAAGAAGGCCTCGGCGCAGCTAATAAACTTGACGCCTAAGATACCTGGCTCCTGTAATTTCCTGTTTATGTACCTGGTGATGTCGAGATCGGTAATAAAAGGCAGGATTCCCGAAAGTGGTGAGAGGAGTGGGGGGATAAAGGAGAAGGGGAGGAAGAGGAGCACAAGAGGGAAGGGAGATGCAGACAGAGAGAAGAGATAGGCAGACATGCAGTCAGATAGACGGAAACACAGATAGACGGAGAGACAGATACAGAGAGAGAGAGAGGGGTTGTGATAGATGATACACACAAGAGAGAGAGAGAGAGAGAGAGAGAGAGAGAGAGAGAGAGAGAGAGAGAGAGAGAGAGAGAGAGAGAGAGAGAGAGAGAGAGAGAGAAGAGAGAGAGAGAGAGAGAGAGAGAGAGAGAGAGAGAGAACAAAAGAAACTAATTTAACCGAAACAAAGCAACAAACTTTAAAAGAAAACCACTAGACGTAGCGATAAATTGAACAAAGTTTGCAACTGGACCCGAAGGAAAGAAAGACGTAAAGTGGTTATAAACAGGGGATAAATTACACAGATTAACTCATATAACAACTGCCACCCTCGACCCCTTTAAAAAAAGAGAGAGAGAAAACAAAAGTGAAAAAACACCCCTATGTCCATTTCTTACCTTAACGGTCTCGCCCCGTCACATTTGGCCGCAAGAATGGACCTCTGGCCTATAACACTCCTTCCAGGCTAACCCGACGGCGCTGTTATCACAAAGTAAATGTAACGGAGACATCAGCTTGCTCATTTAGGATAAGAAAAACAAAAAGAGAAAGAATATAAAAAAGAACGAAAAAGCTCTATCGGCAAAGAGCTGTCGATTGGGTTCTCTTTATTTCTCAATTGGAAGCTTTGAAGGACTTGTCTTACTGATGGCACGAAAGCATGAGTCACGTCACGGTATTACCGCAGATAAAATGTATATATTTTGCAAAAACTTTATCACAAAATCGCACGTGGGCGTTGGACTTTACTGCGCAATCTAACCACAAAGAAATAGGAACAAGAAAAAAAAGAAAAAAAGAAAAAAAAAGAGAGGGATATAAAACCAGAAAAAAAAACTGAATGGGAAAGAAATAACTCATCCATATTATAATACAGCCACTCAGGATACATTAACAATATTCATTACCCTCACAATCACCATCACCATATTTGTATTAATCAAGACAAACAACACCCAGTTCTCTCAGCCGGCCCAAGAACCAAGCTCCGACCTCGAAACAAAAGTCGAAGCCGGTCCATCTGTTCCTCCACTGCTTCGGCCACGGGAGCTCCGAAGCAGAGCAAGGCGAAAGTTGCGAGATACTGGCCGTTGTCTGGCAGGCAATAAGCAGAACAGAGGTTGTTTTGATGGAACTTTTTGTATTTTTTCTTCCTCGGACTTCGAAGAAAAATACGAGAGGGGAAATCTGTGTTTTGAGTTTCTGAGTCAACTTTTCGAAAATTTAGGATTGAGGATTTATATAAAATACCAATTATTATGAAAGAAACTGTTACCATGGCTTTTAATTGAACCAAACAAATAAATCAAACGTAAATAGGTAAATATCTATCTATCTATCTAAATATATAAACATGAAATATAAATGAAAAAATAGTTACTTGAGTCATACACATGAAGCTTCAGTTGCGTCTGGCTGCAAGTTCATTGTCATGCATTGGTTTGCTGAATATTAATGTAGGGTCCTTACGTTTTCAAGCTTGTGGGGATATACAGTACTAAGCTCAATCCTTTGCTTAACTCCGCCACTCTGATATATTTCAGCAGAGCGAAAATGACGCGGAGTCAGTCTTGAGGAAAGAGATTATGGTGACGGCGAGGATGATGGAAAATAAAGAAAGAAAGCAAAGAAACAAAAATTATAGAGAAGATGGCGAAATTACAATGAGAATTAAGAAAAAAAAAGGGATGAAGATAATAAAAGTAAAGAAGAAAAAGGAAAGAATGCTTCCCCCCCCCTCCCCCCAGAGAGAAAGAGAGAGAGAGAGAGAGAGAGAGAGAGAGAGAGAGAGAGAGAGAGAGAGAGAGAGAGAGAGAGAGAGAGAGAGAGAGAGCACTCCCTAAGCACTCCAGTCAAAACTAGTTAAGTTCACTCTCTTCCTACACCCCCCCCCCCCCCACATGCGCTCCCCCTCCTCGGCAGCGAATAACCCGAGGCATCTAGAGCAGTCTCAAGGCCTAAAGGGAGGGTG
>NC_061834.1:25681392-25696392 GCF_019202785.1 Penaeus chinensis | reverse complement strand
ACTTTAATTTGCTGGATGCCATTGCGCTTGCCCTCGATGCATGTACAGGATTATGAAATGCTCAGAGGAATTTGCATGGGACGAAAAGGGCCACCACGAGAAGGGACAAACGAGTCCAACAGATGCCACTCCTGCTTCACACATAACATTTTTTCTTTACAAACTAGAACAAACACACAAACAAAATGAAAAACAAATATCAAAGTCATTCTAAAATGAAACGGAGACAAAATCTAAAGTCTGCCACGTCAACTCTGCTCTTGATAAAAGGGAATTGCCCTCCAGCAGCGTTTCTGGTGAAGGTTATTTGCACGGAATGAGATAGATGAGATGAGTGTGTACACACACACACACACACACACACACACACACACACACACACACACACACACACACACACACACACAATTCCATGTACACCTCGAAGGGAAAATAGAAAACGCAAAGGCATATAATGTTCCGCCATAGGATGCTCTTGAACTTGACATCAAAGAAAGAAACAGACGGACGCGGTGTCGTTAAATGCAAGGCTCAGCAGTGAAACAGAGAGAAATTAATCTTAAAAAATCTGAACCATCGTAATACCAGGTGTTCCATATACATGCAAATATAAAGATATATACGCATACATGCATACTCAAACACAAACACTCATACACATGCATGTACGGAGATATGTGGACATGCAGACATCAGACAGACAGATACACACACACACACACACACACACACACACACACACACACACACACACACACACACACACACACACACACACACACACACACACACACACACACACACACACACACACACACACACACATACTATATCAAATACTCAAAGCACACGCAAAGATATACAAAGATATTCAGTAAATCTACAGCTCATCTGTGAGTAATTATTAGATAATGATTTAATTAAAACAATTACATATTAATTCACAACGATAAGAATAACAATAAAACTTTATTTCAAGATTTCTCTAACAACATAACACAATTGCAAAGAAGGAAAAAGAAAGAAAAAGAAATAAACGGGGTCATTAGTTAGCTGTTCGCCGCGCTGTTTACCTCCGACATGAAAACGTAGTTTATACTGGACGCCTGTGCTTGAAAAAACGCAGTAGGATGAAGAAGCTTGTGCCATCAGTCAACTACTCCAGCTGTGGTGTTTTTAGGGGAGGCATCGGCCAGATTGGAGGAAGGAGAGGGGGAGGGAGAGGGCGACGAGCAGATTGGAGGAAGGAGAGGGAGAGGGAGAGGGAGAGGGAGAGGGGGAAGACCAGATTGGAGGAAGGAGAGGGAGAGGGAGAGAGAGAGGCAGAGGCAGACGACCAGACGGGAGGAAGGAGAGAGAGAGATAGAGAGAGAGAGAGATGGAGAGGGAGAGGGAGAGGGAGAGGGAGAGGGAGAGGGAGAGGGAGAGGCAGATGACCAGATTGGAGGAAGGAGAGGGAGAGGGAGAGAGAGAGGGAGGGGGAGAGGGAGAGGGAGGGGGAAAGGAAAGGGGGAGAAATATAGGCAGAGGGTAGATGGTGTGGGGAAGTGATAGGATGCAGGAAAGAAAGAGAGCGAGAGAGAGAGAGAGAGAAAGAGAGAGAGAGAGAGAGAGAGAGAGAGAGAGAGAGAGAGAGAGAGAGAGAGAGAGAGAGAGAGAGAGAGAGAGAGAGAGAGAGAGAGAGAGAGAGAGAGAGAGAGTTAGGATGATGAAGATGATAATAATAAAAATAATAATAACAATGAATATACCGAAAACAATAATGATGATATTACTGATGAGAATAACGAGCGAATAAATAAGAAGTTCAGAGTAAATAATTTTCATCAAATACCAATTCGTTAAGTGCTCTTCTGTGTTCACTACGGACCGAAAGATTTCCCTCTTACATATGAATATTTATAAACACAGACAATAAAAAAAATGGCAGGAATGAGAAACATGAGAGAAGAAATACACAAAAAAGCAATAAGAATCCTCAGCGCCAGAAAAGGGACAAAGAAAAAAAAATCACGAAAATGTATATTCGTCCAAAGGCATCCATTTTTCACGTCTGAGAGGGAGAGGTTTGCGTCCGTCTCGAGGATGCATCTCCAGCACTTAGGTGTTTCTCCTGCCCCAGCGAATCGCCCAGATATTTCCACTTCCCTCCATTTATTCCCTCCGTCTCTCTTTCTGTATTTGGTTCTCGATCTCCTTCTCGTCTTAAAACTTCCTTATTCTGTATCTTCCTTTCGAATTCAATCCTCTCTTTTCTTTCATTCGTCATTTCTTTTTCTTTTTTTCTCCCTCTCTCCCCTCTTTCCTTCTCCCTTCACCCCCACTCCCTTTATCCTCTTACTCTCCACATCTCTCCTCTCTTGCCCTCTCCCTCAGCCCCACAGCCTTTATCCTTTTACCTTCCATCTCTCTCCCCTCTTTCCCTCTTTCCCTCGTCCGCACTCCCTCCTTCCCGCTAGCCTGCATCTCTCACCCCTCTCTCTTCCCCTCTCCCTCCATCTCACTCCAATCATTCCTCTCCCTCTTTATCACCCTTTATCCCCACTTCCCTTTCGGTCCAAATTACGTCCCAAGAATAGAACGTGATAATAACAAACGGCCTAAAGATATCCGCAGATTTGACAATGGGAACTGAGGCCAATAAAGGGCAGGCTTGCGGCGACCATGCATGCAAATGATGTGCAAAACTGTTAAGGAGACGTGGGGGGAGGGGAGGGGAGATGGGTAGGGCCAGGGGAGGGGGAAAGGCCGGTAGAGAGAGAATGGAAGAGACGGGGAAGAGAAGGGGGAAGTGGATGGGAAGGGTGGGGGATAGGGGGTTGTGCGCGCTCCGTATGCAAGTGCTAAATTGAAATAATAATCTAGGTGAAGCGAGGGCGAAGGGAGAGAGAGAGAGAGAGAGATAAAGAGAGAGAGAGAGAGAGAGAGAGAGAGAGAGAGAGAGAGAGAGAGAGAGAGAGAGAGAGAGAGAGAGAGAGAGAGAGAGAGAGAGAGAGAGAGAGAGAGAGAGAGAGAGAGAGAGAGAGAGAGAGAGAGAAAGGGGGGGAGGGGGGGAGAGGCGGAGAGGGAGAGGGAGAGGGAAAGGGAGAGGGAGAGGGAGAGGGAGAGGGAGAGGGAGAGGGAGAGGGAGAGGGAGAGGGAGAGGAGAGAGAGAGAGAGAGAGAGAGAGAGAGAGAGAGAGAGAGAGAGAGAGAGAGAGAGAGGGGGAGGGAGGGAGGGAGGGAGGGAGGGAGGGAGGGAGGGAGAGAGAGAGAGGGGGGGAGGGGGGAGGGAGGGAGGGAGGGAGGGAGGGAGGGAGGGAGGGAGAGAGAGAGAGAGAGAAGAGAGAGAGAGAGAGAGAGAGAGAGAGAGAGAGAGAGAGAGAAAGGTGGGGAGGGGGGGAGAGGCGGAGAGGGAGAGAGGAGAGGGAAAGGGAGAAGGGAGAGGGAGAGGGAGAGGGAGAGGGAGAGAGAGAGAGAGAGAGAGAGAGAGAGAGAGAGAGAGAGAGAGAAAGGGGGGAGGGGGGGAGAGGCGGGAAGAGGGAGAGGGAAAGGGAGAGGGAGAGAGAGAGAGGAGAGAAGAGAGAGAGAGAGAGAGAGAGAGAGAGAGAAGAGAGAGAGAGAGAGAGAGGGGGAGGGAGGGAGGGAGGGAGGGAGAGAGAGAGAGAGGGGGGTGGGGGAGGAGGGAGGGAGGGAGGGAGGGAGGGAGGAGAGAGAGAGAGAGAGAGAAGCGGAGAGAGACGAGAAAGAGGACGAGAGAGAGAGCGAGAGAAGAGAGAGAGAGAGAGACGGGGGGGGCGAGGGGGGAGGGAGAGATGAGAGAGAGGGGGAGGGGGGAGGGAGGGAGGGAGGGAGTGAGGGAGGGAGAGAGGGAGGGAGGGGACGAGAGAGAGAGAGACGAGAGAGAGAGGGGGGGGGAGGGAGGGAGGGAGGGAGGGAGGGAGGGAGGGATGGGGGGAGAGAGAGAGACGAGAGAGAGAGAGAGAGACGACGAGAGAGAGCGAGGGAGGGAGGGAGGGAGGGAGGGAGGGAGGGGAGGGCGGGAGGAGACATGAGAGAGAGAGAGCGAGAGAGGGGGGGCGGGAGGGAGGGAGGGGTGAGAGAGAGAGAGAGAGTGAGAGAAGAGAGAGGAGAGAGAGAGTGAGAGAGAGACGGAGAGAGAGAAGAGAGAGAAGAGAGAGAGAGAAGAGAGGGGGGGGGAGGGGGGGAGAGAGGGGGAGAAAGGAAGAGCAAGAGAATGTATTTTTTTTCACTTTTTTTTGTTTTGTTTTATATTTTTGTTTTTTTCTTGTTGTGAGAATAGCAGCTTGTTGGAAATGTAAAGGGAAAAGACTAAAACAAAATAAGAATGGAAAAACGCTAGAGGGAGAAAGACAGAGATAAATTTGAAAAATGTAAAATGAATATGTAGCAGCATTAGCATTTACCAGCTTTTTCAGCCATTGCTCTCTGCATTTTAAGCAAACAAAGAATATACAACACTCTTAGTAACATTCTTGATGGAAATGGAAACTGAGGAGATAAGTAGGCTATACGAGTTAAAGTTCAAGTAGAAATGCAGATAAGAATGAAGAAAAGAAATAAATAAAGAAAGAATAAAGATAAGGTGAACATAAAACTACAAAATTATCAACCAGACTCTTAGGTATTACAAAGACAGGATAGAAATACAAAACAAAAGAAAAAATATATATAAATAATCAACAATAAAATCAAAGAACACAAATTCACCCATAGATAACCAAAACCGGAAATTCCGAAACACTCACACCGAACAACAGCCAAATTTAAAGCCCCGAGACCAGAACGAGGACGAAAGAGAGAGAGAGAGAGAGAGAGAGAGAGAGAGAGAGAGAGAGAGAGAGAGAAGAGAGAGAGAGAGAGAGAGAGAGAGAGAGAGAGAGACAGAGAGAGAGAGAGAGAGAGAGAGAGAGAGAGAGAGAGAGAGAGAGAGAGAGACAGAGAGAGAGAGAGAGAGAGAGAACGAAAGAGAGAGAGAGAGAGAGCGAGAACGAAAGAGAGAGAGAGAGAGCGAGATCGGCCCCCAAGAAAACCCAGTATTCCCAGCAGCCTCAGGAAGCAGGGCGGAGACCTCTCTCCCCGACGCCACCGCTGAACCTGCTACGTCAGGAGTAGAGGGAAAATTGGCTACGTGATTCCCTTAGGATGACCCAAGAGCCTCGAACGATGGTGGTCTGCGTCATCACTCGTATCATTATTTCTTTATTAGCTTTATTAAGGGTGTTGTTGTTGTTGCTGCTTGTACTTGTTATGGCCGACTCATTAAAAGCTATTCTGTGTTATTTTAAGTTGACGGCAGCTTCTTGTCTGATGTCATTGCATCTTAGATAATACAAAGAAGGAAAATAAAAGAAGAGGAAGAAGAGAAAGAGGAGAAAGAAGTGGAAGAAGAGGAGAGGAGGAGTAGGAGGAGGAGAGGGAGGAAGAGGAGGAGGAGGAGGAGGAGGAGGAGGAGGAGGAGGAGGAGGAGGAGGAGGAGGAGGAGATGAAGAAGAAGAAGAGGAAAAAGTAGAAGTAGATGTAGAAGCACAAGAATAAACAAACACACACATACACAAATAAATCAAAACGAAGAAGAAAACAATGTAAATACCCTAAGAAAAAAGGAGAGGCAATAACCATCACCGACAGCAGCCGGGAATTCCCTACACACAATGGGCGGCCGAGGCTCATCAAAGGCCTCCTGATCTTTTTCCGATCGTGTCATCACTCTATGGAACAACTTCATAACAATTATCATAAGTTATAATGTCACATAAACACACATTCATACACAGGAGATATCCAGGGTGCACTCACGGACACACACACACACACACACTCCAAAAATAAAAGTCTGTAACACAGAGAAAAGTCTCAACATCAGCCATTTTTTCCGAACCACCACAAGGGAACCGCAAACAAACAAGCAAATGAGACAAGCACCGCCGACGTAGGCGTAGCGGCGGAGTTTCCCCGGAATGCTGAGGTTTGTTCTCCCGACGCGTTCTCGGAAAGCGAATATATTCCTTTAATTGTCCCATTAATCCCTCGGTGATAATATTCCCATTTCCCGGTAAAACTAACGGCTCGATCAGCTGCAGGCGTCGGCCGGTTTTCAGGAATGATGTCAATGATTCAACAGATGTTAATTAGGCGCTGATTAGCCGAACGGGCGACGGATCAGCGTGCTTACACAGGGCAGCGATGTCGAAAGGAGAAATAAGACCAAATAAATCTGACATGGGTTGGATTTTTCCCTTCTTTTCTGATAATGTTTCTTTTTCGCATTCAACCTTTACCCCATCCCTTTCTCTTTCTCCCTCTCTTCCTCCGTCCCTCTCTTCCTCCCTCTTTCCCTCCCTACCTCCCTCCTTCTCTCCCTTCCTCCGTCCTCCCCTCCTCTCTCCTCCTACCATCATCTCCTCTCCTTCCTTCCCCCTCCCCCTCTCCTTCTCTCTCTCCTCTCTCTTCCCCCCCCTCTGTCTCTCTCCCTCTCTCTCCCTCTCCCTCCCTCTCCCTCTCTCTCCCTCTCCCTCCCTTTCCCTCCCTCTCCCTCTCTCTCCCTCTCCCTCCCTCTCCCTCTCCCTCCCTCTCTTACACACACTCTTTTCAAGTTGTACGCTTATCCAAAGTTCCGGATCATGTTGGATCGCGGCTCGATGCGGACGCCAGCAAGTCCTCATGACGAAGAGCTCATGGCAATGGCGGCCCTGATTTACAACACGGGCTTCTGTGAGCTTATGAATAACAATGGACGGGCCTCTGGGCGTGAAAATGATGAGGGTGATCAGAGCAGCGAGGGAGATGATGATGATGATGGAGATGATGATGATGATGCGGCCATGGGTGAAGGATGTTGCTGGAGACTTGAACATTATCAGCGCGATGAACCGCTGGAATTATGATGATGCTAAGTACAAAAAAAAAAAAAAAAATGGAGGAAAAACAAGAAGAGAAAAATTTTTACTGTTGGGATTATGATAATGAAGCAAGGCGTAAAAAATATTAAACGAAGGGTAAATTAACATGAGGATTTGAGTAAGGGGAAAATGAACATGTATTGAAATTAATACATGAGAAAATGTACAAAAATAAAACTAAAATTAAAAAACAATTGATAATTCGCATAATTACGCTAAAAATACATACGGTAATCTAATTGTACACATACAATTCAGAGATAAACGACAATCTGATACAACAGCAACAATATTCATCCATTGTTATTTTTACCCCTAAATCAGCATCCTTCCACACATTTTCTTTTTCGTTTTTACCTACTTACCTTTTACTATCACCTTCTCCTTTTATCGACACTTGGAAAGAGACTTTAAGTTGCGTCGTATTGTCATGTAAATGGCTCTCTCATGGCACCTCATGACTGTAAAGACGCCGGGACTTGCTCAAGGAGGGCGAGGGCGCTGAGAGTGGCTGGCGAGGGTGTGGAAGAGATGCACGGCCGGTATGCTGTACATTTCGTGTTGCAGAGGGACTATTCCACCTGTTATGTGGGATAGCTGTAATGTGGAGTGCGCGGTGCGGAGTGACTAATGAGATAACTAATGACATGGCCTGTGACGGTGTGGGGTGATTGTGATACGGTTAATTTACGGTATGGAGTAATTAGACTCGTTAAAATGTAGAGAAACTCCCCTGCCACGTGACTGCACCTTGTAATAAACACGGTGTAAACCAGGTACCGTGCGACTGCTATGGTGACCGTGTGGGAGAGGTCTCGGGCCCTGAACTTTATTTACTTGCTAGGATATATATGCACTACCGTTTACAAAGTTTAGTCGGTTTGAGATTGTTAGTGGAGGGAAGGCGATTTCAGAGAAAAGAGTTAAAGGTAAAATTAGAATTAATTAGGGAATATAAACAGAAAGGAGTAGGGGGATGGGGAGAAGGAAGTGATGGATAGGGAGGTGAGGAAAAGAGGGAGAGATGCGAGGTGTGTGTGTGTGTGTGTGTAAGAGAGAGAGAGAGAGAGAGAGAGAGAGAGAGAGAGAGAGAGAGAGAGAGAGAGAGAGAGAGAGAGAGAGAGAGAGAGAGAGAGAGAGAGAGAGGAATAAACAAAAACATGAGAATGGAAGATAAGAAAACGCACCCGATAACCACGGCAGATAAGAATATACAAAACCCCAAGAAAGAAGAGAACGAGACACCGGACTAGCGGACGAGGGACGAGGGAGGCAGGCGCGGGGCGAAAGAGACAGCAAGACGGCAGATGCCCCACCTATTCTTGGCACCTGGTTTATCATGGGGTCATAAAGTCAGGCGTCCAAGGTGGCCGGGCGGAGGGTAGGGAGGGAAGGGGAAGGGAGGGGCGGATGGTGAGGGAGCGGGGGAGGGGCGGAGATGAGGAAGGGGGTGAGAGGGGGGAGGAATAGGGGGAGTAGGGGAGGAGGCGAGGGAGGGGTGGAGGATGACGGGAAGTAGGGGAGAAAGGGATGCTGGACCGGAGGTGGGGAGGGGAATGGGAGGTTAGGGGTAGGTGGGGCAAAGGGGTAAGTGCCACGTTCTTTACGATACAAGGAAGTATATTGTTGGTTTGAGAAAGAATAGGTGCGAGGGGAAAGAGTGGAGAGAGGGTTGTTATGAGGGATACGGGCTGGTCAAGAGTGAGGGAGATTGCAGAGGAGGAGGGTGTAAAAAAGATGCAGGATGAAAGAAGGTAAGAGGAGCGAAGGAGTGCGTGAGGGAAAGAAGGAGGGAAGAAGAATGGGAGAACGAGACACAGCTCGAAGGGAATAACTAAAGATGAATAGTGGGAGGCGGGGAGAGAGGGAGGGAAAAAAAGAAGGAGAAGATATATATATATATATATATATATATATATATATATATATATATACAGAGAGAGAAGGAGAGAGAGAGAGAGAGAGAGAGAGAGAGAGAGAGAGAGAGAGATAGAGAGAGAGAGAGAGAGAGAGAGAGAGAGAGAGAGAGAGAGAGAGAGAGAGAGGAGAGAGAGAGAGAGAGAGAGAGAGAGAGAGAGAGAGAGAGAGAGAGAGAGAGAGAGAGAGAGAGAGAGAGAGAGAGAGAGAGAGAGAGAGAGAGAGAGAGAGAGAGAGAGAGAGAGAGAGAGAGAGAGAGAGAGAGAGAGAGAGAGAGAGAGAGAGAGAGAGAGAGAGAGAGAGAGAGAGAGAGAGAGAGAGAGAGAGAGAGAGAGAGAGAGAGAGAGAGAGAGAGAGAGAGAGAGAGAGAGAGAGAGAGAGAGAGAGAGAGAGAGAGAGAGAGAGAGAGAGAGAGAGAGAGAGAGAGTGAGAAAGAGAGACAGAGAGAGGAAAGGGATGAAAGAGAAAGAACACTGGAAAAAGAGATCAAGCCCACCGCCTGCCCAACCTGCTACAATAAGCGAAGATCCTTAACACTTAGACTGTCTCCTCCCTTCCAATATCGGTCCGACGCCCGCATTACACGCTATCGCTCCATCTCAACCGCCCATAACCAGATGACGAACGATGACCATCCACGATAACTCTGATCACTCAAAAGATATTATTCTTCACCAATCAAAGAACTTCCCTTGTCCTTTTCTGCCCCTCCCCTACCCCTTTCTCTTCCCTTCACTCTTTCCCTACCTTTCCTCTCGCCTCCCCCCTTCCTCTCCCCTTCCCTCTTCCCCTACTTTTCCCCTCTCCCTTCCCACTTTCCTCTCCCCTTCCCTCTTCCCCTACCTTTCCTCTCCCCTCCCCCCTTCCTCTCCCCTTCCCTCTTCCCCTACCTTTCCCCTCTCCCCCCTTCCCCTCCCCTTCCTTGACCCTCTCCTACTCTTCCCTCTCCCAACCTCGCAAAATGCCAGTCTTTTCCCTTTCACAATCCCGGATCCTTTCACGAACTTGGCAAATCAGCGTCGCCGGGGAGCAAAGGCGGACATCAATCCTCCTCATAGATCGGGAAACGAGACCGATGGCAGAGTCGTCAAAACCTCCTTTTCTATCGAGCCTTTAACCGCGGGACGCCAGAGTGATCCCCGGAGGCCCCTCCAGTATGCCTTATCATCCCGAATGAGTCACGATAAGAGGGGAAGTGATAATCCGCTTGGATGGTCTGCCTGTCTCTCTACGAGGCTTTGTCTACGCGGATGTATGTTTACATAAATGAATGCATACATTTCTGCATAGATGCAGGTATGTAAGCATTTGTGAATGTATTTATGTATGTACGTATGCCTGACTGTATATACTCGTACGTAATTGCAGGTACGCCTTTATATGTGTGTGTGTGTGTGTGTGTGTGTGTGTGTGTGTGTGTGTGCGTGCGCGCGCGCGCCCGTTCGGCTCTGTGTGTTGCACACTAATGATAATGCATATGAGCATACACCCGCTGCGCTTTCCAGGAACCGCCCCAGAGGAAGCAGCCGTTAACAGTTGGCGCGCAAGATGACAGAACCGAACGCGACGGGGCTCTCTGGCGCTGTCTTCACACGCGAATGAACAAGGCAAATGAATAATGAACAGACGAACTTCGACTGGGTGGATTTTTTCGATACTGAGCTTTGTCCGTTCCCTCGCCATCTGCTCGTCTGACATTACAACTTGTGCAAGGCTGCGTCTTACCTTGCTTGTGCAGTGTTATAGCCTTGCAGTCATGTATGTACGTTAAGTTGTTATAGACTTTTCAACTAAAGCTCATTTACTGCCAGGATCACTAATTGCCAAAGGTAATATTAATCAAATAATACTTTTAAAACAAGAACTTCCGTAACAAAGTATCAAAGCGAAAGCAATTTTACAAAACCAAGGATCTTCCCAGCACAGTGATTCACTCCAGCTAATTACACATTACATAAAAAAAAAAAAAAAAAAAAAAAAAAAATACAAACGAGCAGAGCTTTCCCTACGAATGTCTTCTTGTCTTCTGTGAAAAACGGAGGGAGATTGGCCAACTCTATGAAATGTCTTGTGGGATCACATTTTCTTCTCTCAAGCCCCGTGTTTTTGAAAAAGACATTTGCGCAACTCGTATCATTTACTAGATACCGGATCCTGAAATCTTTCGAAATCATTGCGCGCTCCATTGTCTGAGACGCCGGAGACCCGTGCTGATATCGGCCTTATAGACACTGGATTAAAGATATTTCATTTGCTGTTCGCTTTTTATCATTTCTATATTTTAAAGACGGGGTAGAGAGTATGACGGAGAGGGAGGGAGGGAGGGAGTATGGGAAGGAGATTGGAGGGGGGAGGGGAGGGGGAGGGGGAGGGGGGAGAGGGAGGGGGAGAGGGAAGGAGTTGGAGAGGGAGAGGGAGACGGAGAGGGAGAGGTAAGGAAGAGGAAAAGAGAGAGAAGGGTAGGAAAGAGTAATAACGATAATGAACAGCATCGATCATAATAATTAATATAGTAAGGACAGTGATAACGATAACAATAATAAACAATAACGATAATGAAATGATGATAATGGTGATGGTGATGGTGAAGATGATGATGATGATGATGATGATGATGATGATGATGATGATGATGATGATGATGATGATGATGATGATGATGATGATGATGATGATGATGATGATACCACCACCAACAACAATAATGATAACCACAAAAATAAAAGGAATAGTCATGATGCACCAATAACAACAACAAAAGCGACAATATTCCACAGCCGGAGAGAAGGAACAAACAAAAAAAACAACAGCACCGCGGCACTCAAAGCTAATCACAGCTTTATCAAGTTTTTGTTGATGGATACGAGGCCAGACACGCAGCCACTTTTCCTTCCCCTTTTCCCCTTCTTTTCGCACTGTTCCCTCCCCAAGTTCATGCAAGAAAAGGGGAAAGGGGAAGAGAAATGACCGCGGCGTGGCATGGAGTAAAAGGGAGGTGGAGGAGAGGTGAGAGGCGAAGGCAAAGAACCGTGTGAAAGGGAGCAGTGAAGGGTGAGAGGAGATAGGAGGGAGAGGATGAAATAGAGGGGCGAGCGGAGAGAGGGGAGAAGGAGAAGGGAAGAGAGAGGGAAGGGAAGACAGACGCAGAGAGGGAAAGAGCGAGAGAGAGAGAGAAAGAGAGAGAGAGAGAGAGAGAGAGAGAGAGAGAGAGAGAGAGAGAGAGAGAGAGAGAGAGAGAGAGAGAGAGAGAGAGAGAGAGAGAGAGAGAGAGGTGGAAAAGCAGAAATGGAAAGGAAGGTTAAGCACTGAACAAGGAAGAAATAGAGACGGAGAGAAAGAAAGGGAGCCCTGAAGAAATAGAAGTGTAAAGGCACGGGTAAGGATTACCTTGAGGCGACGTAGTAAAGGCACGTTGGATTATCAAGAGAACAAAGGAGGAGAATAAAGGGAAATAGAGAAAAATAGAAGGAATGAAAGAGGGCAGAGAGAAAGACGGCGGGAGGGTGACAGAGTTAAAGAGAGAGAAAGACAGAGACAGAAAGAGATAGAGATGGATAGACAGACAGACATACAGACAGATAGATAGATAGATAGATAGATAGATAGATAAATATATATATATATATATATATATATATATATAGAGAGAGAGAGAGAGAAAGAGAGAGAGAGAGAGGTCGAATGTTCCAGGAAGAGCCGCAGGAACGACGAAAACCGCGCAAAGAACAGAGAGGTCAGACAATGAAGACAAACGGAGCGTAATGGAAAAGGAACGAATGTGATAAAGAGTTATGAGAAGGAAAAAAATCGTTTTTCTCCGGCTGGATAGACTGAGCATCCTCACCTCGCTGATTTATCTCCTTGCCTGTAGGTTCTTCGGGGGATTTTCACTTTCAGCGCCTGCTATCTTGCTCATTCCCTTTCCCTCGCGGAGAGCATTAGCCTCCCCCCCTCCCCCCCCCCCCCCCCCCCCCCCCCTGCACACAGCCGCCTGTATTCCAAGCCCGCTCTTATCACCAGGAGCAGCACGCCGCTGGCGACCAGCCCGCATGCAACCCACAGGACACTCATCATCATCATTATAATTAATATTGCTATTACCATTATTATTATTATTATTGTTACTATTAGTATAATTATTGTTACTATTATTATTATCATTATTATCATTATCATTATTATTATCCTTATTATTATTATTATTATTATTAATATGGTTATTGTTATTATTATTATTATCTTCATTATTAATATTAATATAATTGCAATTATTATGATCATTATCATTATCATTATCATCATCATCATCATTAAAATTTTTACTATTATTATAATTATCATTATATTATTACTATTATTATTATCATTATTTTTATTCATTATTACTATTATTTTACTATTACTATTATTATTATCGTTATTATTATTATTATTTTTATTATCACCATAATTATCAGTTACTATTAATATCATTACTATTTTCTTATTATTTATTATTACTATTACTTTTTCATTATCATTATAATCACTATTAACACCATGATCACCACAATGTTCATCATTATCATTATTATTATTATTATTACTATTATTATTATTATCATTATAATTATTATTATCACTATCATTATTATCATTGTCATTATTACCATTATTGTTATTATTATTAGTATCATTATTATTATCATTTTATCATCATCATCATCATAAATTCCCTTTATCATCATAATCAACACTATTATCACTATCATTATTATTTACTTCCTACTCCCCACTCTCACCGCCATTGGTCATCACTCTCACCACTAAAACCCTATTCCAGCCATCATCACCATCATCCCCATGCCTGGCATAGAGAAGAACGAGTCCTTGACAGATGACAAGGATCACCAAGGTGGATCAACTTGGCTGAATGTTGCAAGTGATTAATTTTAGGCCCGCGTGCAAGATCTTCCCTTGCTCTTTCGGCCGTGTCAGGAGGAGCTGGGGAAAGACACGTGGAGGAAGAGGAGAGGCTGAATTAAAAAGGATGGAAAGAGAACGTGGATAAAAGAAATACAAAAAAAAAAAAGAGAAAAAAGGAGGATAAAAGAAATGGAAAATCAAAACAGCAGGAGGGTAGAAAATCACAGATAGCTAAGGCTATTAATTATCTAATGAATAGGAAAGCTAGCGAGTGAGAAAGAGCGAGAGAGAGCGAAAGAGCAAGAGAGAGAGAGAGAGAGAGAGAGAGAGAGAGAGAGAGAGAGAGAGAGAGAGAGAGAGATGAGAGAGAGAGAGAGAGAGAGAGAGATAGATAGCTAGATAGATAGATAGAGAGAGAGAGAGAGAGAGAGAGAGAGAGAGAGAGAGAGAGAGGAGAGAGAGAGAGAGAGAGAGGGGGAGATGGAGAGTGATAAAGAGATAGAGGAAGAGATAAATAGATAGAGAGGGAGAGAGAGAGAGAGAGAGAGAGAGAGAGAGAGAGAGAGAGAGAGAGAGAGAGAGAGAGAGAGAGAGAGAGAGAGAGAGAGAGAGAGAAAGAGAGAGAGAGAGGGCGAAAGAGCGAGAGAGAGAGAGAGAGAGAGAGAGAGAGAGAGAGAGAGAGAGAGAGAGAGAGAGAGAGAGAGAGAGAGAGAGAGAGAGGGAGAGAGAGAGAGAGAGAGAGAAAGAGCGAGAGAGAGAGAGAGAGCGAAAGAGTGAGTGAGAAAGAGAGAGAGGGAGAGAGAATCCCCTTGTCTGTTATAACCACTTCCAGCGGCATGAACGTCACGGCAACAGAAGAAGGGTGAGCGGGGGATGGGGGAGGGGAAGGGGGGGCAGGGGTGGGGGAGGGGGAGCGCAAATGCAGTTTCGCATGCAACGAAACAAGGACATCTCCACAGAGCGCGGCACAGTGAAAGAGAGGAAGGGGTGGGGGTGAGGGGTAGAAGGGGAGACATAAGAGGGGCGAGTGGGCGTCCTTAAATGAAAGCTGTAATTGAAACAATCCTTTCTGCAAGGGGATGAACGCGAAAAAGTGGAAGGACGGCGAGGGGGAAGGGAAGAGCGAGGGAGGGGAGGGCTGGCGGGAAAGAAGGGGAATGGTGTGGGAGAAAAGGCGGCGGGTGAGCCGAGATGAGAGAGAAGGAGGAGGCACCCCCTCCCGCCCCGGCCCTTAAGCACCCGCGTCTGAGCAAGGTGCCTGATCCCGGCCTATTGCC
>NC_061834.1:25671392-25676392 GCF_019202785.1 Penaeus chinensis | reverse complement strand
TAGTGATGTGATGTGATATGATGATGAAGATGATGATGATAATGAGATGATGATGATGATAACAATAATAATAGAAGTAACAGAATAACAATAAAAAACTATTAATGCTAACGACAATATAATGTAATAATCACTATGATGACTTTGATAATAACAACAATTATCTTTAGTATCATCCTCATCGTCACAATCATTTATTGTTATTGTTAGAGATACTATCAAAAACAAAACAAAAGTAAAATCAACGACAATTACAACAAATATCTTCAATTCTAAATGCCAAATAAACAATCCGACAAGAGCAATCCGGCCGATCGAAAATTTAAGAAGGGGAGATTTAAACAAAAAGAGAAATTGATAAAAAAAAAAAAGTCAAAATCAAAAAGGGCTTTCGTTTGCAGACGGGCTTTATTGCTTGGCCGGGGCTTGCGTGGGGACGGATTATGGGGAATTAAATGTAGTAAAATTAAAGGTACGGCCCGTAATCCCTCTCCTTCTGTCGCTATGCCTCTTTCTGTGTCTGTTTCTATCTGCCTGTCTGTCTCTCCGTCTGTTTATCAGCCTCTGTCTCTCTTTACCCATCTCTATCTTTACCTCTATCCTCCTCTCCCTCTCTTTCCCCTAACTCTCCCTCTCCCATTATACATCCCTCTGACTCTCCCGCCTTTCCCTATCCTTCTCCCTGTCCCTCTACATACCCCCCTCCCCTCTCCTGCTCTCTCTCTCTCTCTCTCTCTCTCCCTCTCCCTCTCCCTCTCCCTCACCCTCTCCCTCTCCCTCTCCCTCTCCCTCTCCCTCTCCCTCTTCCTCTCCCTCTCTCTCTCTCTCTCCCTCTCTCTCTCTCTCTCTCTCTCTCTCTCTCTCTCTCTCTCTCTCTCCCTCTCCCTCTCCCTCTCCCTCTCCCTCTCCCTTTTGTCCCCTTTTATCTCCCCTTAATCCTTTCGCACATGCACACATACACCAACACACAGACCTGCATGAAAAGAAAGAACGCCAATGGATGGATGAAAGAGATTTAAAAAGAGCGAGAGACAAAAGGGGGAATATACAGTAAAAAACAAAACAAAAACTGGTTTATGATATCCCAGCAATTAAGACAATAACAATAACTCTACTAACTCCCCCCAGCCCCAGCCCCACCCCCCACCCCCCAAAAAAGGTATCGATAATCAAGAAAACACTAAAAATCGCGAAGCAAAGCTAAATAAAATTAATATCATATCTTTTTTCCAAAGCAAGAATCAAAAGCAAGAAAGGAAGGATTCTTATTTTCCAGCGCTTTTCCTTTGCGATCGGTTGAAGTGAGCCTGATGACAGAATCGAGGCAGATAATGACACTTGATATGAGGTCACACGCCACTATTCGGAGATTCAGTTGTTGGACACAGTGTCGACCAGTGCGTCTTTAAAGTCTTAGGTCAGCCAAGTCAGTATCATATAAGTAATAGTGGTGGTGGTGGTGGTGGTGGTGGTGGTGGTGGTGGTGGTGGTGATGATGATGATGATGATGATGATGATGATGATGATGATGATGATGATGATGATGATGATGATGGTGGTGGTGGTGGTGGTGACAATGTCTAGAAGAATTAAAAGAAGTACCCTCATATCTTAAGGACGATTCGAATGACAGCGACTCAGCCAAGAGCCAGACTGAAAATCACTCCAAAATTACACAAAACCTCTTGAATCGGCCATCATATCCGTAGGAAACGAAATAGTGAAAACGCTGACAGGCATAATCAACAAAGGGAAGACTTAACTACGTATCAAAGGCGACCCCGTTTCCCCAGATGAGGTCTTTGCTAACGGGGTTTTACATTTACAAGGGAGGTTATTAGTTAGTGGGTTTCCTATTGAAGTCTCGGGAGGACAGAAAGACTGTCCATGAGGCAGTGAATAAAACGATAACTAAACTGAATGATGAATAAAAACAAAAAAAATCCGAATGGAATAAAATAAATAACAGGGAAGCATGAGAAGTTCTGACGTCAGGGAAACCGTCCGGGAAGGCGGAAATGAATGGAATGAGATGACAACAGACAGCATCACACATCGAAAGGGCATCTGGGAAAGGGAAGCGTAGGAAGAAGAAAATGCAGAAGAGAGAACATGTGAAGAGGAAAAAGAAGAAAGTTTATCTAAGTGGGAAAGTAGAAAAGGGAGAAAAAAAAAAAACTAAAAACTAAAAGGATATGGAAAACGAAGAAATGATAGACAAAAATACTCTTAACTACAAGAGCTGCAAATGAAGAACATAAGCACACAATAACACAAGGTATGAAGAAGGCATTATACAAGTAACAAAATAGAGTAGGGGAAAATGGGGACTGCATTCCATTGAGCTGGAATGGAAGGTCGGCGTGCGTCCAGCGTAGGCGAGGAGGGTTCAGGAATCTGGAATTGGATCCGAGTCGTGCGCGGGTTGGGGTGTGGTGAGCGGAGACCCATTGAGGAGCCATGTGGGCCGCAACCCTTTGAATGTCAAAGGCAAATACGATTGTGGGGAAAGAATAGTGCGAAAGGGGGAGGGTGGATAGTGGTTAGAGAGGGAGGGACAAGAAGGAAAGGATGAGAGGAAGAGGGCGAAGGGGTGGAGGATGTGGGTGAAGGGGCGGACGATGTGGGTGAGGGGGAAGGGGCTTTCAGAAAGGGCAGGAAGGATGCGCGGAGAAATGTCAAAGGAAGAGTGAGCTATGACTGATGAGCGTGGCCCTGGGGCGAAGCAGCAGGAGGAGGAGGGAGGGGCAGGGAGCTATACGGAAAGGGAGGATATACGTATGGACACGTGTAAAAAGGGAAAGGAGAAACTAAATATAAGAATACATGATCCATGATAAAAAGGGCAAGCAGATAGCATGAAAAAAGAGAGAAACATTTAAAAGAATTTGTATTCCTTGTAATTTGAATATAACAACCTTATTCAAGTCGGGAGAAGATCACTGATAGCTCGACAACACAAGAATCTCGGCCTCGAACTCGCGCACAACCCGTTTATCACGACCAGAACATTTCTCTTCGTTCGTATCTGTTCGTGTGACTTACGAGAGGCGGGTTGACTCCTCGTGTAAATGATTTAGCGCCGGTTTATAACAACGAAGATATCCCGGGTTTACGGGCGATCTGCACTGGTGGATTTACGATCCATTAGCGCTATTACCATCCTCGGAGTGAATAATGCATAAGGAAAATAACACGAGGAAATTCCGATTGGATGGCTGTCTTCGGAAGCGGCGGTTGTCTGTAATTGGCAGTTAAGGCAATCGCGTGCGGGAGGGGGAGCGAAGGGAGGCAGGGATGGGAGAGCCTACAGGAATAAGGTTATTGAAAGAAATTGTGGGTAATGGTGTAGAAGGTGATAAAGTCTGTATCGACCCTGCCAGGCCAGCTTTCCTAACGGCACCGTATGGCGAGGGATAGCACACGACGAAAGAGGAATGAGAGGAGGAAGGAACACAAGGAGGGGGGGGGGGGGCTGGGGTACGAACGAGGTGGCAAAAGAAACACGCGTGCTAAAGATGTTGACCCTTCTGGGTTTGATTATTTGAGGTCCCTGTACGTGAGGGCTATTTTTAGATCCTTTCTAAATCTTCCTCAAAACCACTTCGGCAAAAAGCTCAGATTGTGTTAATAGCGCTCGTGTGCATATATTTGTGCATGTGCGTAGGTATGTATGCGGATACCTATAAATGTGTGTGTGTTGTGTGTGTGTGTGTGTGTGTGTGTGTGAGTGTGGTGTGTGTGTGTGTGTGTGTGTGTGTGTGTAGTGTGTGTGTGTGTGTGTGTGGTGTGTGTGTGTATGTGTGTGTGTGTGTGTGTAGTGTGTGTGTGTGTGTGTGTGTTGTGTGTGTGTGTGTGTGTGTGTTGTGTGTGTGTGTGTGTGTGTGGTGTGTGTGTGTGTGGTGTGTGTGTGTGTGTTGTGTGTGTGTGTGTTGTGTGTGTGTGTGTTTGTGTGCGTGCGTGCGTGCGTGCGTGCGTGCGTGCGTGCGTGCGTGCGTGCGTGCGTGCGTGCGTGCGTGCGTGCGTGCGTGCGTGCGTGCGTGCGTGCGTGCGTGCGTGCGTGCGTGCGTGCGTGCGTGCGTGCGTGCGTGCGTGCGTGCGTGCGTGCGTGCGTGCGTGCGTGCGTGTGTGTGTGTGTGTTGTGTGTGTGTGTGTGGTGTGTGTGTGTGTGTTGTGTGTGTGTGTGTGTGTGTGTGTTGTGTGTGTGTGTGTTGTGTGTGTGTGTGTTGTGTGTGTGTGTGTTGTGTGTGTGTGTGTGTGTTGTGTGTGTGTGTGTGTTGTGTGTGTGTGTGTTGTGTGTGTGTGTGTTGTGTGTGTGTGTGTGTGTGTGTTGTGTGTGTGTGTGTGTGTGTTGTGTGTGTGTGTGTTGTGTGTGTGTGTGTGTGTTGTGTGTGTGTGTGTGTGTGTGTGTTGTGTGTGTGTATGTGTGTGTGTGTGTGGGCGGGGGGGGGGGGGGTGTATGCATGCATGTAAGCGTATATACTATATGCATGCACTATTCGTGTGTATTTTCACACACAAAAACAGTAACTCCAGCAGGCTTCCCTTCCTCTAAGCAGGTCCTCCGGAAGGCGTCTGCCAGCCTTTGTCGTAGCCTTCGGGAGCCGACATCATTATGTCCACAATTTACTTTATATTTCGTGATTTCCTCCGGAGCTTCGGCTTCCCCGCCTTCCCGTACCGCGCGATCCTCGCAGGAGCAGACATTTTCCTCGGTGAATTCCGAAACTTACAGAGATAAAATATACATATATGCATACGCCCACATTTGCATCTACATGGCGACTTGATGAACTGAAAACACGCCACTTGAAGTCCCGTCGGGCTCAGGCGACTCAGCCGAGAAGCAGCCGTCGGTGACCTTATTACATCATCGCACGCATGTTTATCATGGTGCTATGTGTATGTGTCAGGCAGGAAGGACAAGGTTGGCTTTTGATCGGTAGAGGAAAGAACATAGAGGGAAAGCGCGCGGAAGAAGATCGCGGAACGGTAAGCGA
>NC_061834.1:25653892-25658892 GCF_019202785.1 Penaeus chinensis | reverse complement strand
TCGCTATGGTTTTTGAATGTCTGTTTTGCCTTTGTTTTGTTTTCTTTGTTTCTGTCTTTACCTGTCCCATGTTATTCCTTCTCCTTTTTATATCTGTATCTCTCACACTCTTTATCTGTCTCTCTACGTCTCTTTCCATTCTAACCCTCTTCCTCTTCACCTCTCTCCTCGATTTTCTTTTTCCCCCGCTATTTATTACCATATTTCCCCTTGTCTACGCCACCTCCGTCATCCCGTTTTCATTACTACAAGAGTCGTTCCCTGCCTCATCTCCTGTCTTCATACAATTTTCCTGATTTTCTTTATTCCTCCCGACATCCGTTTCCCGCCATAATGTTAGCGGCCTCATCTCGGTCTTGCCATTTCCAACCCTTCTTTATTGGACCTTTTTCTTCCCTCGGTTTATTCTTCTACTTCTCCCAAAGCCCTTCTCCCTTCCGGCTTCCCGTTTAGTTCATTTTTAATTTCTTCATTTCCTTAAATTTCCTTCCGTTTATGTCCATTCTCTATCTTTTATTTCGTTCTTTGTCTTTCTCCTTCGATTTTTTTCCCCCACCTAGTTTATTGATCAATTATCTCGTCGTCTATTAAGTGTTTTATTCATTTGCTTTAATCTATAGCATTACACAATAAAATCACAGCACATTGATGTCAAACCTTTATTATCATGACAATACATTCACTCGAAATTTTGACAATTCTTCTTCTTCTTCTGCTTCTTATTTTTCGTCTTTTACTTCCTCTGTCCCTCCTTCCCTATTTTATTATTTTCCATACTCTTTTTTTTTTTCTATTTATATTATACTTCTTTCTCCATATGGAATGATATTTATGTCATAGAGAAGATGCTGAGCTCGGCAACCTTGTAGGAGCCGGTGACGTGAGAGGGAATGCTGATAACGACAAAAAAAAATCCCGGCCGAGGCAGCCTACTAGGTCACGTGACTGCTTCTTCTCCTTCACAAGACGAATGTTTTTTTTTTTTTCTTATACATATACTAAGACAAACCAATCTTAATGTTAATTTACCAATACCACTTAATCCCTTTAATCAATCCAATACCGTATGTTTACAACCGAGGAAACACGAACCCCAAGAGAGCAAACAGGAAAGAGCTTATCATCTACACATCCATCCATTCCTTCTTCCGCTCTCTCCCCTGTTCTTGTCCATCGCCTTTTATCTCCTCTAAAACACGAACTTGCTTTGGAAAGGGATTCTGATAGGGTGTTCTCGTGTCTCTTCATTAAGGCGCACAAAGAACCGCCACTTCTAGACGAAACAAAGAAGACGGTCTGATTGTTAATTTCCCCTGCGGACGTGAGAAGCAGATTGTTTCTCTTATTTATTATTCTTTAAAGTGAAATAGATATGGGGCGCCACTCGTATGTCTGCTTACGCGCATACATCCGTACATACATACATACAAACATACGTACATACATACAAACATACGTACATACATTTACATGCGTAAATACGATACATGACAAATCATTGTGTACATACATATAAACATACATACATACATATAAAACACATACATACATACACACGTAAAACAAACACATATACATACATACATGTATACATGCATACATACATACATTACACAAACACACACACACACACACACACATATAATATACATATGTGTGTGTGTTTGTGTGTGTGTGTGTATGTGTGTGTGTGTGTGTGTGTGTGTGTGTGTGTGTGTGTGTGTGTGTGTGTGTGTGTGTGTGTGTGTGTGTGTGTGTACATGTGTACACATACACTTGCGTGCGTGCGCGTGTGTGTGTGTGTGTGTGTGTGTGTATATATATATATATATATAACATATATACATATATATAACATATACATATATATATACACAAAAAAACATATATACATATATACATTTATCTATATACATAGAAATACATATAAATATACATATATATATATATATTTACACATATATATGCATATATATATATATATATATATATATATATATATATATATATATATATATACACACACACACATATATATATATATATATATATATATATATATATATACATATATATACATGTATATATATATATATATATATGTATATATACATATATACGTATGTGTATATATATGCATGTATATATGTGTATGTATAGATGTATGTATGTATATATGTGTATGTATGTATGTATGTATGTATGTATGTATGTATGTATGTATGTATGCATGTATGTATGTATGTATGTATGTATGTATGTATGTATGTATGTATGTATGTATGTATGTATGTATGTATGTATGTATGTATGTATGCATGTATGTATGTATCTACATATGTATGTATGTAGGTATGTATGCATGCATGACAGTATGCAGGTAGTTAGGCAAGTATATGACCCATACGTCCGTCCCTTCGTGCCAGCGGAAAGGCGTGCGTCTCGGTTCCGGAGGGAGAGGCGAGGATACAAAACAGTCGAGAGGGAGAGAGGCAGGTGATAAGTTTTCCTCGTACAAAGACAAGACTTGTGTTCTGTCTTACAAGAGGTCTTCAGCCCTGACGGCTTTTCTTAACACTGGAGTCCTAGAAATAAGAGATAAAAAGAAAAACGCTACACGTGCAGAAAATCAGACTGAGTAAACAAAGAGATAAAAGTAGAAGATGAACAAAAATGAAAAGAGGAAAAACAAAAGGAAGCATTGTAAGAAGGATAAAGTAGAGCAACGAACAAAGAAGAAAGCAACGGGAAACAAATAAAAAGAGAAAAATAAGAGAAAAAAAAAACGCTAAACAATCACAAAACAAGTAAACGAAGGAGAAAATAACCAATGACAAGTGTGTCAGCAAAGTCTGCATACATCAGCTGACGCTTACACCGTAAAGACCGATAGTTTATTCGACAGCGACGTTTTAGCGTGCCGTGTGCACCCCGCAAATTAGCAGCGGCGCGAGGGCGAGCGCACACAACCTGCGGTAAACGCGAGCTAAAAATACTTCCGCACAATGGCGAGGAAATATAAACACCGGCGAGAAACATAAAACAATAAGGCTCACCATGGGAAAAAAGCAAAGAAAAAAAGAAGGAAGGAAAGAAAGTCAAAACTTGGTGAAAACAAAAGAGCAAACTGAAGTTCATGCTCTGCCCTTCCTGCCACTGCCTCCCTCTCTAAAGCAACTTCTCCACCCCCTCCCTTATCTCTCCCCTCTCCCCTTAGACACTTCTACCCTCTCCCCCTTCTCCTCTCTATCCTTTCTTCTACAGCCTAGCTCTGCCCCCCCCCCCTAGCCCCCTGCCTACTCCCTGCTGAATCCTGAGGATCATACAGCCATTGTACCAACAATGTGACGTGACGTAATGCGCTCCACCCCGCCCCCTCTACCTCCTCATTACCACACCCACACACAGCAGCCCCCGCCCATTCTTGCCAGCTCCTCCCTTCAGGCGCCACCACCCTCCCCTCCCCTTGCCTCCTCATTTCTCTCTCCTCCCTCTCACCCTATCCTTCTTTTCTTTCCTCCCTTCTGTTCCTCTTTATTGTCTCTTGTATCCCTTCCTCCTCATCATCATCATCCTTCTCCTTCTCCTTCTTCATCCTCCCCCCCTCCTCCTCCTCCTCCTGCTCCTCCCCCCCTCCTCCTTTCCCTCCTCCCCGCAATTTCACCCCCGTCCCGCCAACTCGGCGTATGACGTCATCAATAATGCTCCCTCACCTTCAGAGTGACAAATGGCCACCGGAAAGGTACTGGCCGAGCTGCCAACAATATTTCTCAGGTCGATGTATCTACATTATGGATGTATTATTTTATGGCTCTTACAAACATTCTCATACCACAGAAAAATACCCGAGGCCGGGGTCAATACACAGGGATCAATATAGCGAACTTACGAACAAGGCAAATCTGCAGTGCGGTATACTCGTGTTCATCTTTGTGTTGTGGGCGGCGTCTCACGTGCGCCGGTACGTGCACACGAATGCACGGCTTTAGATGCCATGATTGAAACTGAGATATAAGGATTTGGAGATTTGCAAGTAAGAGGGCCAGAGAGAGAGGGGGGGGGGGGGGGCAGAGGGGGACGTACGGGGAGGAGGCCGGGCAAGTGAGAGTGAGAGTGGTAGGAGGGTGATAGGGCGTGGGAGAAAGAGAGATAGGCAGAAAAGAGGCAAGGGAGGAAGAGAGAAAGAATGTGTGTGTGTGTGTGTGTGTGTGTGTGTGTGTGTGTGTGTGTGTGTGTGTGTGTGTGTGTGTGTGTGTGTGTGTGTGTGTGTGTGTGTGAGATAGAGATAGAGATAGAGATAGAGATAGAGAGAGAGAGAGAGAGAGAGAGAGAGAGAGAGAGAGAGAGAGAGAGAGAGAGAGAGAGAGAGAGAGAGAGAGAGAGAGAGAGGTAAACGGAGACAACAGGATCAGAAATGAAAGGCGCCCCCCTTCCCCCCAGCCATAAGACCGCGACACTCGAGAGGAGAGACGACCTCGGGCCAGACCTTTCCCTCGAGCGGCGGCCTTCAACCCCCGCCGCCGTCCCTGGGTCAACATGGCAGCCAGGGTCCTTGCAGTCCGCGCGCCAATATCCTCGTGCACACTCACCACACACGCGCACGCATACACTCACACATTTATAATGGTTATAAACAATATCCATATGAATAAATAAACTGACAAATACTGTAAATCGAAGTAGCAAGAAAACAATATACCAAAATTTGTGTTTTGATAAAAAAGAATTAACAAAACCTGCATTCTGTCGACGTTTTACAAATCGGCAACAAAAAGATTCCTTTTGATAAAAAAGTTGTTGTCCAGTTAAACAGAGAGGAACACGGACCCTTGAAACAGAAGACTGTTGCCATTTCCATCAATGCCAGAGAAGTAAAACATCGTCTTACGGTTCGCTTTACAACTCCCAAATATAAAGAAGAAGACGAAGGAGAGGGAAGAGAAGGAATAGTAGAAGAAGAAGAAGAAGAAGAAGAAGAAGAAGAAGAAGGAGAGGAAGAA
>NC_061834.1:25626392-25631392 GCF_019202785.1 Penaeus chinensis | reverse complement strand
TGTCATAGTCAAGTAAAGTAATCCAATGTTACGGTTCGGCACTGCCCATCACGGAGAATTATTATGCACACGGCACATGCCTATTCGGAGATGAGGATTAAAGCAATGGGTAATAGGAGTAATAAAGCCGATCGGGAATTTGAAATTTCTAGATTCCAATTCATCTGGGAAAAGAGAGCGACCTTTGGAAACACACAACAGTTATCTGCACAATAATGTTTCCCCGTGTCATACTAGATCAGGCATTCCGGAGCGAATTATTCAATGGCACCGGAGGATATTGGGGCACAAGACGCATTCCTTGCCATTCCGTTACACCGACGCGGGTATTGTTTTACAGCCTAATATTGTTGCTTTCTCCCTTTGCTCCCTCCAATTTCTCAGTTCTTTTTCTTCTCCTTTTATTCTTCTATCCGTCTCTTCTCTCTTATTTCCCCTCTTCGTTCTCCATTCTTTAGTTCCTCTTTTCTTCCCTTCCTTATCCCCCAAAAAATCCACTCTTTGTCCTCAGTTGTTCTATTGTTCCCCTTCCCCTGCTATTAATTTTCTTTTCCCGCTCCTCTTCGTTTTCCCTACCTTTCTTCTCCCACCACTCGTCGTCCTCATGCTATTACCTCTTTTCTCAGGACTTTCTTATCTCCTCATGGTCATCAACAGTCTAATATGATTGAATCCTCATTAGTGTCCACCCACGCTAAAATCAGCGGTCGCTCGTCATCTCCGCTAGAAGGGGGAGGGCAAGAGGGGAAGAGGGAGCGGGGATAAAGAGGGGGAAGAGGGGACGAGGAGAACGAGAGAAAGAAGTGAAATAAAACTAGGGTGAGATGAGCGAACTAACGGTAAGCATTCCCAGAGCCCTCTCCTTACACACACACACATGCACATAATCAGATAGTCGTACCTTCACCTCGGAGATTAAGGGGGCAAATACGGGCTTTGTGCGTGAAAGGCTTCCAGACCTATGGAATCTTTGTCAAAGCTTCTGATATTAATCTTGTGCGTGTTAGTCTAATTCCCTCTACCAGGTGCCCCATTAACAAAAACGGAAAAGGAAAATGTCAGAGGGGTTCCAAAAATGCATAACTGTAAGGAGGAGGGGGGTAAAACGAAGAAAACAAGAAAACGAATGGCGAATAAGCCAGAAGCGATAGAAGTCGATCTTCCATTCTTTCATCTTCTCTCCCCATTGTGGAAGCAGCTTTCAATCCCAATTCTTTCTCCTGGCCAGACTCTTGGCCTCGAATTCCAGCCATTCCTTCTCATCATCCTCTTAAGCATCTCCTAATCACTGACGTCTTCCTTTATTCATTTTTATAACCCATATACTTGAACCTTCACGCCACTCCCTTCCACCTCTCAGACTAGACCCATCTTAGGGTTATAAACGTCAGTATTGTTAAAGAAATAAACTCACAGTTATTAATTGGATATGAATGACTCAATATAAAGATATACACCTTAGCCCATGGCTCAGTTATTTACTACCGTTTGTTAAGAAAATATCAAGTAATTAATCTAAAGCCTGAAAAAACAGAAAATCCCATTTTCACGTAGATACACGACCCGGATGATACAAGAGAGACCTTTACCAGGTTACAATACTGCCGAAGCAATATACGTGCTCCTTAAAAGAAACTATTGATCTGTGCGGTGTGCCAGGCCCTCCGGCGAGAGGAACGTCCGAGATGGGGCCACCGCGGACTACGTTTCAGTCGAGACTCTTCTTAATTCTTTGCCTCCCCCTGTAAGGAACTTCCCGGGGTGTGCATGGCACTGACGTCGGAGTCTTCCTCAGAGGGTGCTCTCGGATAGTGTGTCTATCGAAAGTGAGGTAAAGCTGTTAGAATCTGTGAAGCCTTTGTTAACATTCGTCTTTGTTAATCCGAGGCCGTTGAAAACATCGCGTGTCAGATCGTGCTAGAGAAGACGTGAAGTGAATTCAGCTGAAATCAGTCAAAATAGTTTAGTGAACAAAGATAAAATGATAGTCGCCTTCGCAAGGTATTGGAACCGCCTACTGTAACTGCACCTTGTAAACCCCTTTTCCTTTTTAGGGTGGGGGGTGGGGGTGAGAAGTGTTCCAAATCAGGAACGTAAAAAATGGAAACACAGCGGGACATTACGTCGTATTTTCTCGAGATGAATCATGAAAAAATATGCATTATATACATAGTCTACATAAATCTGCCCAATTACACGCTGCAGAATAATCGGTCTTGTTGCAAACAGATTTTATCTAGTGATGAAATATTCAAGTTGGAACCATATATTATGCATTAGAGGCACCGATTAGGTTTTAATGACCCGACGGAAAACATAAAAGAGGGTGCTTTACATGCTAATCCCCTTGTTTGCTGAATGTACACGCCTATGTCTCGACCTCCTAAATTTGTATTTAAGGAAATCAACATCATAAATACTGGCAGCAATTCATAGGAAGACAGAGCACATTACAGTAAATTTGTTTGAGGTAAAATAGAAAGTTTTGGTAGGTTAAAAGGTAATGCATAATGACTCACGCTGTCCCTCCGTGTGAACTTTGCGTTCACATTCACGCGCGTTGAACTAATGATAGTTTGATTTCTGCCGCTACATGGTCTTGGTGAAAACGTGCGCGAGTGTGTGTGTGTGTGTGTGTGTGTGTGTGTGTGTGTGTGTGTGTGTGTGTGTGTGTGTGTGTGTGTGTGTGTGTGTGTGTGTGCACATGTGTGTGTGCACATGTGTATGTATGTATGTAAATATATGTACTTAATTATATACACATACTCATGCATACAAAGAAACATACACATAAATATACATACATATATACATGCATACATATATATATATATATATATATATATATTTCTAGAGAGAGAGAAAGAGATAGATAGAGAGAGGGAGAGAGAGAGAGAGAGAGAGAGAGAGAGAGAGAGAGAGAGAGAGAGAGAGAGAGAGAGAGAGAGAGAGAGAGAGAGAGAGTTAGCAATTGTTCATATTCACAAACAGACAGGCATATGTATGGTTATATATTAGTAAAATCAAAGAAATGAGAAATTAAATGAAAATGAAAAAGACTTAAAAGGTGGAATTAGAGGTCCTTAAACTTCGGACGAGCTCTGTGATGAAGGAATCAAAAAGTGCCTTTTCCTCGGTGGCAACTTCTGCCATTAGCCAGGACCCCCCCTCCCCCTCCCCTTACACATTCACACCCGTCCCGTCCTCTTCCTCCTTCTCCTCTTCTCCGTCTCCTCACCTCTCCATTCGTCTCTCTATCCCCCCTTCCCCCTCCCTTTTCCCTTCACATCAAGGACTTCGTTTGAATGCGAGATGTGAAATTGCGTGAGGACTTATATGTTGTTGTTTTTTCAGACTGAGACGGAGGTTTGGGTTCACGTCGAGAAACAGACGTAGATGTTACAGTGGAAACGAGATTTTTTTATGGCTAATAAAATCCGATTATGAAGTTTGTTTTCTACCCAGTCATTAAAACAGTATTATTTTACGGAAAGGAAGAAGGACGAGGTAGGTAGAGATAGACTGATAGGTAAATAAAAAGCGAAAGAGAGAGAAGGCAAGGAATGCATACATTCTCTCTCTCTCTCTCTCTCTCTCTCTCTCTCTCTCTCTCTCTCTCTCTCTCTCTCTCTCTCTCTCTCTTTCTCTCTCTCTCGTATACACACACACAAACACACACACACACACACACACACACACACACACACACACACACACACACACACACACACACACACACACATATATACAAATAAGAGTGTGTGTTTAATACCTAGATCATAATTAAAATTCCAGTCTTGAACCGTAAATGTTATGAAAACTGCAGTCGAAACTATGCTGATTACTTATTGCAAAATATATGTATCGACATTTGTAACAAATGTTATGATTTCATGGCAGAACAAAGGCCAATCTGTTCGGTATCAAATGCTAGTTATTAAACCAGCAATGGAAAAATCAAGTTTAATTGGACATTGGTTCATCGCCTATATGTGGCGAAAGCTGTTTCCTTCAGTCATCGGAAGCGTATCAGGAGAAACGGATTAAATCGATGGTGGTGTTGATGGTAAACAAACGGGCCAACACTCATATTAGTATCCGATGTGGTAACAATAACAACATCTATTTACACAACTTAAACAAGTGATTGCACAACAAAAGTGATTATATCACACTTGGCAAGATAAAAGAAGGGAAGATATGAGCACAAAAGCTAAAGGGCACCTGTGCATTTTCTCGAGGATGTGCGAAATCCGCATCAAGCCAGATAAGAAGGTAAATAACTCGCAAGCCATCAAGGGGAAGGGGGACTCCTGCCCAGATTTTATCGATTGAGTGTATCCCAAAGCCGGGAAGAGCAAGCGTCTACCTCAGCTACGTATATCAAGAGGAAATTCCGCTTGGATTCACTGCAAATCCAATACCCCCCCCCCCCCCCCCCCCACACGCCCCAATCCAAACATCGGCAGGCCTAAAGCCGGACCACTTTGTCCATCACCGCCTGTTCCTACCCCTCACGACTCACCCCTTCCCCTCCCCCTTATCCCTATCCCTTACCCATCCTCCTACCTCCCCCTCACCCCTTCCCCTTCACCCACCTCCTCACCAACCATATCCCACCCCGCTCCCCCCTCCCCTTCCTCCCTCCCCCTCTCCCCACCGCCCCAGCTTAGAATCCCTCCTCAAACCCCAGTACCCCTTCCCTCCCCCCCCACGCCCCTCCCCTCCCCCTCGGCGCCCCTGATTCCGCAAGCACTGCAACTCGCCCCGATTGCCTAGCAACACACAAGTCTGCGAGGCAACGAGAGTAAACAACGCGGAAGAAAAAAAAAATCGACCCAACTGCTGGCTCGGCTATTTAGGAACGAATATAAAAAAATGTAATAGACTATTGGCCTCGCTATTTACGAAGGAGGAACCGGTATTTTGAGATAGAAAAGGAGGAAAAAAATCATATTGTAATACCACTCTTAGCCTACTAATTAAGAGGGAGGAACCTG
>NC_061834.1:25613892-25618892 GCF_019202785.1 Penaeus chinensis | reverse complement strand
AATGTTTATACCTAGGACAGGAATTACAAGATGGAGAACAAAATGAAAAGGAGGTAACTCCCAAGCATGTCAAGTAATCCAAGAATTAATAAAAAGAGAAAAGAAACGCAGAACATAAGGTATCCCTTAATGAAAACATACGAACAACACTGGAACAAGGCATACTCTGCAAAGAAAACCCACACCACCACCACAAACAAGGCACCCACACCGCCCCCCGCGACACCACCAAAGACCACACAAGCCAGTCTCCAAACAGTCCCCCCCTCCGCCCCCGACAGGATGGCCCCGCGCCGCCGGGCGAGGGCGAGGCAGAAGCGGCCATGTCAATGTCCCGCTTCGGCCAACTTCCCGCGAAACCCTACAGCTGACTATCCCAACCTCGCGACCTAAGGAGTCCCTTTGACGGATTTACTCTAATCACGTCAGTCCAACTCTGACTTTAGGACTTAACTATCCCAATTTAACCTATTCCAACTTATCACTGGACATCCTCGACGGCTATGTGCTCCAAGCAAGCGGAAGTTGCTCAAACGGGGCACGTCCAGAGGAATGCGGCCGTATCGTTCCACGGCGCTGCTCAACAACGGCTGTTGTATCTGGGATTTAATGTTGGATTAACCGTCATTTTACATAACCAACTAATATCTGCAAAAAATGGATACCATTTAATGCACACAAAAATAAAACAGGGGATCGGTGTAAAACACGAAGGAAAGCAATAAAAATCGGATAAAAATTGTGAAAAACGCCACGTCTAGTAACAATTAGGCAAACAACAAAGGCCATTTACCTCCATAATCAGAAACAACTCTGGTGTATGTAACAAGCCCAAGATGCCACGGAGCAAAAGGGAGACATTAGCGTTAACGAAACCATTAACTCAGTCCACAAAACCGTTAACGAGGCTGGCCACAGGACCACACGTCTCGACTGTCCGGCCCAGAAGGAGGAATAAAGGTTTTCGCCAAACTTTCGTGTCCGCTTTTCTTTCTCTCCGATTCTCTTTCCCTCTCTCTCTCTCTCTCTCTCTCTCTCTCTCTCTCTCTCTCTCTCTCTCTCTCTCTCTCTCTCTCTCTCTCTCTCTCTCTCTCTCTCTCTCTCTCTCTTATCTCTATCTGGTTGCCGCTCTTGCTCTCTGATTATCTCCCTCCCTTCCTCTTATCTATGTCTGACCGCAGCTGTTGCCCTCTGATTCTCTCCCTTCCTCTTACCTGGTATTTCATTGCTCTTTCTTCCTAATTCCCCGTCCCGTTCACCTTATCTATGCCTTGTTTCCCTTTATTTTGATTCTCTTTCTTTCACATTTCCAATTAATACATTTCTTTCTCCTTGATTTTTGCTTTCACTCTTCATTTATAGTATACCTATATCTTATTTTCTCGTGGATCTTTTCTCGTTTATCTCCTCGTCTATATTTGTTGTTTTTTCTCTCCCTTTCTCTATCCCGGCCGACTTTCTTTTTATTGTGTGTTTCCTTTCCTTCCCGACTCAATTTGTCTTCGTCTCTTTCTGATTTTCTTTCATCTCTCAACTGGCAAAACATACTTTATACAATCTTGGAAAAGCTGAAAAAGAGATGAAACAAAACACACAAAGGTTCTCCTGTGCAACCTGCATGTAAATAATAAACGCCGCGCTTGCCATGCTGCCGAGCTTCTAATTACAACTTTCCGGCCAAACTCATATAATGGCTAAAACGTTTCTTCAACTATCGATAAACGTTTCAACACTTTTTCCTCTGTTCGACGAACGTGATTGTTTTATGGATACTGTTAGAATGACTGGGACATATACAACAGAGAAATGCACATATAAATCAATAAGTCTGTTTAGGACCCTTTGTATCTGTTTCATATATAGGTTGGTTTCTAACCGGGCCTATAAACAGTTCCTAAACAAAGACACACACAAACACAGACACACACACACACACACACACACACACACACACACACACATATACGTATGCATTCATATATATATATATAGAGAGAGAGAGAGTTTGATAGATAGATAGATAGATAGATATATAGATAGATAAATAGACAGATAGACAGATAAATGGATAAATTGATAGATAGATAAATATATAGATACAGATACAGACACAGACACAGACACAGACACAGACACACACACACACACACATACACACACACACACACACACACACACACACACACACACACACACACACACACACACACACACACACACACACACACACTTATACGTATGCATATATATATATATATATATATATATATATATATAGAGAGAGAGAGAGAGAGAGAGAGAGAGAGAGAGAGAGAGAGAGTTAGATAGATACATAGATAGATAGATAGATAGATAGATAGATAGATAGATAGATAGATAGACAGATAGAAAGATAAATGGATAAATTGATAGATAGATAAATATATAGATACAGATACAGATACAGACACAGACACACACACACACACACAACACTCACACACACACAACACTCACACACACACACACACACACACACACACACACACACACACACACACACACACACACACACACACACACACACACACACAACACTCACATACACATGTTAAGATGTTATATATATTTACTATATGATGTTCTACTAATCAGGAAGAGCGATAGCCAAGGAAGCACGGACATTTCCCTTCCTTATTACCGTATCAGCCAATTACATCGCAAGGATATCACTCGGGAATCAGAGACTTCCAAAAAGCTCGAGAAACTTCCAAACGCTCAAGCTTATCGGCGAATCGGAATGTATGAACTCCATTTCCTAACCTCCAACGCTTATCGCCGAATTAAATGCATGGGTTCGATTCCCAGCCAGACATTCAAAAGCTCACTCCCTCGAGATGCGCTTGAATAGCAGTGGACAAAGATGTTCCTCCCTTCCTCTTCCTTGCCCTCACCCCCACGCCCACCCGGGCCCATCCCACGCCGCCTAGCCCCCGCCCTCGTGTCCACCCGCCGCCCACGGGGTCCTCTTCAATTTCTCTTATTGAATGAATCCCGGAGCATGATTGATCCTGGGAAGTTTTACGACTAACTTCTGAAGTTACTTCGATATGCAGATTAATTGTATCCTGGGGAGACGCGGCGTGGCCACTGAAGTGTGTTGACTTAGCGGAGAGTTGAGGCGGGAAGCGGAGACTCCATAACAGAAGGCTATGATTTGTTCAGGGATGATTATGTGGTCCTCGGTAAATAGATTAATACAAACAAGGAGGCCAAAGGTCGACTTACAGGTCCTATAAGTCGCCCTGTAAACAAGCAATAGATGGGGTTCTAATCACTCACGCAGCTCGAGAGGCTCCAACTCATGAAAACCACATCAGTACTCTGAGTCACAAAGCACATAAAATATACATATAATACAACCTTGTGCAACACACCAACACTTGTGTGCATAGACACGTACATATTAACAGACATGCACACACAAACATACACATGCACAAGCAGTTTATCATAAGATAATATCTTTCCAAAACTTTGAAACCGCCCTTCATAATATTCGTGTGTTAAACACATATGGATGCGGCGTGTCTCCAGTAAAGGGCTAAAGAATGATTCTTTGATTTTCTGTAAATGTGATAAGGTAAAATCTAGTCGACGGAAATTTCTAGAACGGGCAGCGACTAGCGAAACCGAATTGGAGAACCGGTCAACAGATGACTCCAGCAAAGCATCTTTTTTTCGACCAACATTTCATCCTACTGTCCCAAACCAGGTCGCAGAGTCTAAGTTGGTTGATAGAGAAACAACCGAGGTGATTTGACCTCATCTCTTTTTCCTCGTCCTTGTCCACATCCTCCACCTCCTCCCCTTCCCCCTTCTCTTCCTCTTCCTCTCCCCCACCCCTTCCTCCCCCTCCCCTCCTTCGTCTAACAGATTTAAATAGCCAGTCTGTTTTTCCATCGTCATAAAACCAGGTTGTGTATTAACGCAGCGAGATGACGGACGGTGTTTTGGGTCTGGGCCATCACAATAAGCCTAAATCAGTCACCGATCGCCGATAAAACTTTCCAGGCCAGGGACTTCGCTGAAGGCCCCGCGGTTTAGTTTTCGAAGTTTTTTCTATCTCTTTTCTTTCTCTTTTTTCGAACAGCAGACGGTTAGCTTTTAACGATTCTTCCATTGCTCGTTGACCCATCTCATTCAAGGGGAACTTCAAGGAAAGAAAGACAATGGCGGACTTATATATTCTCTAGACCGAAATTCTATTTTTATCCTGTCTTCATCGAAGGACTATTTGCAAATTGATCTATTAAAAGTTACTTGCTATCGATAAAAATAATCATGCAAAAATACACAACAAAGCTTATCCTGCCAATAGTAAAAATCCATGTTTCTTCTTCCTTTTATCTTTCTACTTCTATTTCTGCTTCTCCTTCTTCTTCTTCTTCATATGCCAAATCTCTTTCCTTAGCAAGTAATCCCACTTGGAGCCCGACTTTTCTCCATACCCTACTTTAAAATTCCATCCCCAAAGTGCTTTTCGCTCACAAAAGCTTTTCTTTCTTCATCACAAAAGTTCAGCTTCAATGCACCCAATTTCTTCGCGCAACATGGACAATCATAATAAAAAAATGCCTCTCGTACCAATCCCCTCCCGCAATGAAATATCTACCGTGTACAATCCCACGCGAACCGCCATAACATGAATCCTTGCAAGAGCATCGAACTCAACAAGGGATCCAATGCGACACGTTATATCTCGAATACATAACCGTATCGACGAGAAAGAAGCAAACAGACAGAGAAATACTTTTAAAAAGGTGAGAAAAAAGTTTTATTCTATCAATAACTTTCATCTACCATCCTTGCGAGAGGACAAGGACTATATTTACTTTTGGCTTTTGCTATTACGAACGAGTGACTGGGGAGTAGGGAGGGAGGGGAGGGGGTGTGGGGTCGAAGGGGAGGGAGAGAAGGTGAGAAAAGTGGGCGAGGAGGAGACACAGGGTTTTCTAATT
>NC_061834.1:25595986-25605986 GCF_019202785.1 Penaeus chinensis | reverse complement strand
GTGTTGTAGTTGAACACTTTTTCATAAAACATATTAACATTATTTTCTATTGTTTTCATTGTTATTATTATATCATTATTATCATTGTTGTTGCTCCAGACGTTGTTGTTATTATTATTGTTGTTACTTTTATTATCATTATTATAAGTTCTAGTACCATACTACACTACTACTACTGCAACTACCACTGTTCTTACCGCTGCTGGTAGTAGTAGTAGTAGCAGCAGCAGCAGCAGCAGTAGTAGTAGTAGTAGTAGTAGTAGTAGTAGTAGTAGTAGTAGTAGTAGTAGTAGTAGTGGCAGTATTGTTATCATCATTATTGGTAGTAATAATAGTACTATTATTCCGAGCTACGAGGAAACAACAATTGCCACTGATTCTAATTACTACTACTAATAGTGATAATGATGATTTCGATCGTGTTCTAAATCAAAGTATTTAAAAAGATCTTTCTAAGGACCTTGGCTAAATATTATCTTACTTGTTACAATATTGTTAAAACACCAAATTTGTATACAAATAAATACCTATCAGAAAAAGGATTCAAGAAATGAAGAGAACCCAGCAATAAGAAGTTAATTGTTGGAGCTCTAGGAAGTAACAATATGACACGTGGCAAGCGCTATGATTCAGTGCAAAGGCATTCAAGGGATAAAATCTCTCCTATCATAGAAATACATTTATATAAATAAAATAGAGGGAGAGATGTTCCCAATGCCTGTGTTAGGCCGTTGCTACTCAATAGGGCTAGCAGAAGCTGCGGAGAGCCGTCTAGTTCACGTAGCTGAATTAATACTTGCAGCTGAGTCGTAGATTGAGTACTGTTTGTTAATTATTTCTTTTATGTTAATGAACTGAGGTGACGGAAGTAAAGCAGGAGATTCGCAAACAGGTGTTGGGAAATTGCTGCGGGCTAAGGATTATGGCTCACTATAACCGGGGAGAAAAAAAAAAAACGAACTCTAGGAAGATGAATGAAAAAAAGGGAGAGAAAAAAAAAATTTTGAGGGTAAAAAAAATCACGAAAAAGGGGGGAGGAAAAGAGATTTTTACAAGAAGAAAGGCTAAAAAGAAAGTAAAAATATACCCCGAGGGGGGGGGGGAAAAAAAAAAAAAAAAAAAAAAAAAAAAAAAAAAAAAAAAAAAATCTGCCCGGAGAAAAAAAAAAAGAAAAAAAGGAAAGGAAAAGGAGAAAAGAAGAAAAAACCGGGTAGAGAAAGGAAAAAAAGGGAAATTGTTTCAGGACACGGGAAAAAAGGGGCAAAACGGGGGGCCGGGGGAAAGGCCCTAAAATATTTTTTTTGGTGCAGTTTTCCAACACCCCGCCCCCCAATTTTCCCCCGGGTTTTTCACACCAATTTAAAAGCAAGTTGGCAATTATCGTATGCATCCTTGCTCCATTGCAAATTGCAATACACACGAAGGCCGGTCCAGCAAAGAGCGTTATGCTGATCCACCACGCAATGGTTTCTTTCGGGTTTTTTTTTAAACCCTTGCTGTAGAAAGCAAAAAAAGGCGGGGGGGGAAACGCTGTTTTTTGGGGCATTATCCAACAACCCCCCCTGTTTAAATGGGGGCCTCCGGAGTTTACCGGGGAACTTGTTAGAAATTAAGCTAAGCTTTTTTTCCCCGGGGGATTTTTTTATTCCGTCCCACTTCTTCCCAAGCCCCCTAAATAATCTAGAAAGTACACAGACGTAAATTTAAAATTTCTGTCGGGAAATTTTTCTTACAGACACAGCCCGCAAAAGGGGGTTTGGCATTTAGTGTTTTTTTTATGTGTATACATAATTGCGCTTTCATGTTTGGTAGGTGCGTTTGTCTACAACTCCGCTTTATGTCCCTTAAAATCCATTAGACATTTCCCTTTCCTTTTTCCTCCCTCACCCTTTTTTTTAAAAGCAAACTCCAAAAATGCGAGGTCCAAAAAAGCTTTGGGGAAAAAAGACTCATGGGCAAGGTTTCGGTAGAATTCGGACCTGTTGCCAGACTGCCTGGCGTCTGCTTTGTGTCGTTTTTATGCTGCGCGAGTCGGCCATTGATGCCCTTATAATGTGCTGCTGTTGATGGTGGGGTTCAGGGGGGGGCGCGGGCATTTGTAATGGGATGCAATCTCATTTTAATTAGATGAGAGATTACGGTTTTCAGCGAGATGTGAAAATTTGGAAAACTTGTAGGAGGGGAAATTTTTAAAAATGGGGTACATAATCTGCCGGGGGGGGTTTGTTGGGGGGGGAAGTGCAGAGTAGCGAGAGAAGCCAGCAGGAGAGAGGACGCTGAGAGTTAGGGCGGGGGAGAGCGAGGGCGCAGCGAGAGCAAGACCGAGAAGAGCGGCCACGCGAAGGAGACGAAAGACGCGGAAGAGGCAGCGCGAGGGACGCGTATTACGGGGCGAGAGTAGCGAGAAGAGAAGCCAGTAGCCGAAAGGTAGCGCAAGAGCGAGAAAAGACCGAAGAGACGAGAGCGGAGCGAGGAGGAGCAGCGAGCACAGGCGGAAGCGAAGACGAGGAACCGATGAGAGAGGAAGGCAGGTCCGAGAGCGAGAGAGAGCCAGAACAGCGAGAGCGAGAGAGAAGGCGTCGCGTGAGACGCACGAGGAAGGCCAGAGCCGCATGATTGTGAGCGGTGAGGGCGCGCGAGAGGCGAGTGGTGTGGCATGTTGTGTGGGAGAAGGTGAAGAGTGATGTGTGTGTGGAGAGAGTGTGGAAGTTGTTGAGTGTGTGTGTGGTTGTTGATGTGTGTCTTGGAGTAGGTGGTGAGTGGGTGTGTGTGGGGGGGGTCTGGGGGTGTTGGGGTTGTGTGTGTGTGTGGTGTTTTTTTTTTTTTTTTTTTTTTTTTTTTGTGTGGGTGTCGTGTGTTGTGTTGTTGGTTGTGTGTTTGTGTGTATTGTGTGGGTAGAGATCGTGCAGTGGGGAGGTGTGGGAGTGGTGGTTTTTTGTGTGTGTGTGGAGTGTCGAGAGTGTGTGTGTGAGAGTGAGTATGTGTGTGGTGGTGGGGTGGGTTGTAGGGACAGTGAGGCGGTGTGAGAGAGCGGGGAAAAATAACTTTTAAATCAAACAAAGAAAGAGAGCGGAAAGAGGCGCACGAACTCGGAAGAGAAGTCCAGCCGCCAGCCAAGAAAGACGCCCAGAAAAACCCGTACAACCCACAGCCGAGAACAGCCAAACACACGAAAAACACGCGGAGAGAAAACGCCAAGCCGAGAGAAACAAGAGAACACGAAGAGCGGCTCGAAAAAAAAGAACACAGAGCAGCCACGAAACACCGCCGAAGAAAAAAGAGAACGCGAACAAGAGCCACGAAGCCGCGAGGCGACGCAAGAGAAAAGCGCGGAAGAAGAGAACGGCGCCTAACAGGAAAAGCAAGCGAAGAACGGAAAGAAGAGAGACGCAACAAACGCCAAGAGACCAAAGAAGAGCCGCCACAAGCACCAGCCGCCCAAGAGCGGGGGGAGGGGACGGGGGGGGGGGGGAGTGGTGGGGGGGGGGGAGGGGGGGGGCGGGAGGGGGACGGGGGGAACAGGGGGAGGGGGGGGGGGGGGCGAAAAAGGGGGGAGGGGGGGGCAGACGGGGGCGGTGCAGGGAGAATGGAGGGGGGGGGGGGGGGGGGGGGGGGGGGGGGGGGGAGCAGGGGGGGAGAGGGACAAGGGATCAAAGGCGGGGGGAGGGAAAAAGAGGGTGAAGCAAGGAGAGAAACCAGGGCCGCGGCGGGGGGGGGGGGGGAGAAGCACAAAAAAAGACTAGAGAAAAGCGAGAGGAGAGTAGAAGGTGAAGCGCGCGCGACCGACAACAAGAGAACAACACGCCAGCAAGAGAAAGAGAAACAACGAGAGAAGGGCAAGCAGAAAGAGACCAGAGAGGAACAGAAAGAGACCAAGAACATGAAAGAGAGAGAAAAGCAACCGAAAGAGCAGACCGCACCGGCAGCGCAAAGAAGGAGTTACAAAGTACAAGCGAAGAAGCATGGGGCGGACGGGGGGGGGGGGGAGGGCGGCGAGGTGGCGGGGGGGGGGGGGGGGGAGGGGAGGGGGGGCGACGATGGGGGGGGCGGGCAGAGGGGAGTGGGGCGCAAGGGGGGAGAGGGTGGGGGAGGGGGGGGGAAGAAGCAGGGGACGGCAGGAGTGGGCGAGAACGACAACAGAGAGCGCCAGCGCGACAACAGGCCAGAAGAGAGACCTCAGAGTCCCGAACGCCAAGCAGGAAAGAAGTAAGGAGCAAAAGAGAAGCGAGGCGAGCGAAAACGAAGTGAGACGAGCGACCGCAGGAGAAAAAGAGAGAGGAGAAGACAGCGAGAAAGAGAGAGCCAGAATCACGAAAGAGAGCAAGACAGAAAGACAAGCAGAAAAAAAGAAGAAAAGAGAGTGAAGAAAAGGAGCGGGGGGGGAGGCGACTAAAAAAAACGCACGCGCGCGAGGGACCGAGAGACCGCGAAGCGCAGCGAGCGACAGGGCCGGAGCGAGTGGAGGAGTAGTAAACGACGCAACGCGCAGGAGGGAGCCAGAGAATGCCGAACGAAGGACCCAGGCAGCGGCGGGCAGCGAGGGAGAAAGAGGGGGGGCGAGGGGGGGAGGGCGCGGGGGGGGGGGGGGATGGGGGGGAGGGGGTAGGGAGAGGAGAGCGAGATAAAGGCGACCCGAGAGCAGGAGGAGCGACAGAGACAGAGAGTAGGAAAGAGAAGGAGAGGCCGACGAGCGAGCGAGACAAGAAGAGAAGAGCCAACGCGCCACACGAGACGACCCGCATACAGACGATGTAAGGACACAAAAAGAACAGCTCAAGTTAGCACCGCAACGAACAGAAGCGCGAGAAGGAAAGTTAAGAGCAGAGCGGAGCACAAGAGCCGAGAGGGGGGAGCTAGGGGGTGGAGGGGGGGCGCGAGATGAGAGCGATGTAGATGAGAGCATGCGCAGAGGAAGAGAGAGGAAGTCGAAGCGAGAGCAGAGGATGGCAAGGAGAAGAAAGCGGGACGAAGAGAAAGCGACCACGCATGCCCGCAGCCGTAACAACAACGCCGGGAGACGCGGGAGAGGGAGAGGGGGGGGGAAGAGAGCAGTGGGGGAGACAGAGGTCAGCAGGGGGGAGAACGGAGGGTGGAGGTGGGCGGAGAGAAGGGGGCAGAGGGGAGAAAAAGAAGCACATGCCAAGAATAAGACGCAGCATCGAAAAGACGCGAAAGAAGAGCAAAGACGAGGCAAACACAGCGAAGAGCAGGCAAGCAGAACCCGCCCTAGAGGAGACGAGAGAAGAGAAAAACTCGAGTCAAGCTGCGGATAAGGGCAGAGCGAGAACTGAGGCAGAAACAAGGAGAGCAAGGGAGTACGGGTGGTGTTTTGTGAATGGCTGTGGGTGGTGTTGATTTTGTGTTGTGTGAGTGTGTGATGTGGTGGAGTGTGGCTGTGGGTGTGTGTGTGTGGGGGGGTGGGTGTGGTGTGTGAGTGATGGTGTTGTGTGTGTGTGTGTGGTGTGGTGATGAGTGGGGGAATAGAGTGGAAAGGTGTGTGATGTGTAGTTAGTGGGTGTGTGATTTAGGTGTGTTGTGTGATGTGTGGTGTTGTGTTGTTTTGAGTGTGTGAGATGGTGTGGGGGTAGAGTGTAGGGTCGGTGAGAGAGGGGGATGGGGACTCATCCTAGGGGGGGGGCTGCTATTCTCCAAAGAGAGAGAGATAGGAGAGACGACGAACGGCGGCAAGACGCGAAAGAAGACGGAGGGCGGGGGGAGGCGAGAAGCGAGAGTCCAGGCGTAGTCAAGTGACGAAGCAGAGGAGAGACGCAGCGGAAAAGAAGCACGAAGCGAAAAACGAGCGCGGAGACGCGCGACAGAGGAGACGCGATCGAGCGAGGCGGGCGGGGGGGGGGGGGTTGGGGAAAGGAAGAGAGCTAAGAAGAAGAGTCGCTGAAGAAGACCCGGCGGAGGGGGAGAACAGTCGACATATCGAAGAGAGCGAAGAGAGCCGAGCTAGCGAGAGAGAAGAGCGCGCAGAGAGCGAAGTAAGCGCGCAGAGAGAGTTGAAAGAGAGAGCGGGGGGCGGGGGGGGGGGTGGCGGGAGAGGGCGCTTGCGAGCGGGCAGGGAGAGCAGGGGGCGGGGGGCGAGGGAGCAGCGAGGAGGGAGACGGTAAGGACCGTAGGTAGAGAGGAGAGCGACGAGCAGAGCCGGCGAGAGGAGGGAGCGGCGCGAGAGAGGCCGAGCGCCCGCGGGAACCCGGCGAGGCTAAAGTACGAGAGGCGGGCAGCGCCGGAGACGAGCGCGTGCGGGGGGCGGAGAGGGCAGCGAGGCGCTGCGGCGGGTGGGGCGAAGTGGCTGTGTGTGAGAGTGAGGTAGTGTGTGTGAGTGTATAATCATGAGTGTGAGTGAGTGAGTGTGTGTAGTGAGAGGGTGTGTGGGAGTGTGTGTGGGGAAGGGGTGCTGTGAGTGGGTGGGTAGGGAGGTTTAAGTGATCGGGCGCTGCTCAGCGCGCCGCGCGAGAGAGCGAGCTACGCGCGACGAGCGCGCGAGCGCAGGCGCCTCGCGCCAGCGCGACGCGCCGCGCTATCGAGTGCAGAGTGTTGAGTTAGTGAGTGATTGTCTTGAGAGCACACTCACACTCTGTCTCCCACCACAATTCTCTCACTCTCAAACACACACACTCTTCACACTCACTCACAACACACACACTTAAACATCATACAATCACAACACACTCTACACTTTCACATCACACAAACCTCTCTAAACCACAATTCAACACCCACACACACACCACTCACACACTACCACACCCAACACACACTCACACACACACACATCACACTAACAACTCTGTCAATCACACCAATCACACGTATGTAGGTGAAGGGATTTGCATAGGTGTGAATGAGGGGGATAGGTAGGTGTTAGAGGGGAGAGGGTGTTGAAGGGGGTGATGAAGAGAGGTTTGTAGGGGGGGGGAGTGTTATTGGGTGTTGGATGGAGTGGGGGAGTGGGTGTGTGGGTGTATTTTGTGGGTGTGGGAGTGTGTGAGGAGTGGGTGGGTGTTGAAGAGAGCGCCGCGCTGGGCGCGCGCGAGTCGCGCGGCGAGAGAGCATCGCAGGCGGGCCGCACCGCTGGGGACGAGCGAGCGCTGGGGGGGGGGGGGGGCGAGCGATAGGATGGTGCGCGCGCGCGCGCGCAGGTATAATGGATTTGGGGGGGGAGAGTGAGTTAGTGTGATGGTATGTTTGCTTTGGGGTTCGAGGTAAGTGGTGATATATATATTAGTGTGTGTTAGATTTTAAATTAATGCTGTGAGTGTGTGTGAACGTGTGTGTGTTGTGTGAGTTTTTGGTGGAGAGTTAGATGGAGAGTGGACATTTTAGTGTGAGAGGTGTAGTTTGTGTGTGATTTAGTGCAGAGTTTGTGTGTGAGTTTTGTGTGTTGTATATCCTGTCTTTGTGAGGGGGTGGGGGTCCATGGAGTGCATGGATGGAGGGAGGCGAGGGTGTGTGTGTGGGAGTGAGTGTGGGTGTGTGTGGTGTGTGTGTGTGTCGTGTGTTAGAGCTTGTGTGTGTGGGATTGTGAGTGAGGGTGGGTGGGAGGTATGGGAGGATATAGGGAGGAGGAGGCGCAATGGGAAGGGAAAGAGGGGAGCAAGAGGGCCGAGACAAGAGGAGGCGAAAGAGCGACGTGGGAGCAAAGATGAACTTGGAGCCGAGACGGGAGAGAAAAGCTGAGAACCGGCGCGCGCGCAGCGCGCCGCGACGTCGAGATGAGAGAGAGCGCGCGCGAAGCGCGAAACGCGACGGACAGACGCGCGGCGCGAAGCGACCAGTGAAGAGCGCGCGCGAGCGCGGGGAGAGAGTGAGAGTGTTTGAGAGAGGTGAGTGTTTGTGTTTTAGAGAAGTGTGCGGGCGCCTGCGCGCGCCTCTCGCGCGTCCTCGCGTCGCGGCTCTACTGCTCTCTGAAGCTCTCGTCTCTCTCACTCTCTCTCTCTATTTATCTCTCTCTCTCTTCTCTCTCTCTCTCTCTCTGTCTCTCTCTCTCTCTCTCTCTCTCTCTCTCTTCTCTTTCTCACTCTTCTCTCTCTCTCTCTATGTCTCTCTCTCTCTCCTTCTATCTCTACTCTTCCTTCTTCTCTCTCTCTCTCTCTTTCTCTCTTTCTCCCTTTCTTCTCGTATCTCTCTTTCTCTCTGTTCTTTCTCTCTCTTTCTCTCTGTCTCTTCTTCTCTTGTCTCTCTCTCTCTCTCTCTCTCTCTCTCTCTCTCTCTCTCTCTCTCTCTCTCTCTCTCTCTCTCTCTCTCTCTCTCTCTCTCTCACTCTGTCTCTCTCTCTCTCTCTCTCTCTCTCTCTCTCTCTCTCTCTGTCTCTCCTCTTTTTCTCTTTCTCTATATCTCTGTCTTTTTAGCTGTCTCTATTTCTATCTAATAATAACACACACACACACACACACACACACACACACACATATATATATATATATATATATATATATATATATATATATCCAATCTTTCTATATATATACATATATACATATATATACACACTTATATAAATATCCATCTATCTATATGTGTGAGTGTGTGTATCTATGTATGTGTTTATTTATGTATGTATGTATGTATACATGTATATGTATATCTATATATATATATGTATGTATATATGTATATATATATATATATGTATATATATATTTATATTTATATGTATGTATGTATGTATATATACACATATACATATATATATATATATATATAAATAAATATATATATATATATATATATATATATATATATATATATATATTTACATATATGTATTCATTTTTGCACATGTATGCTGCATTCTCTCCTTTCCTTGCCCTCTTTCTACCTCTCTCCCTCTTTTTTTCTCATGGTTATTCTTATTCTCATTCTTGCTCTCACGATAACTCTCTTTCACGGGTGTTTGTGCTTTAAGTATTGATCTAAAGGAAACTAATATATTTATAAATTTAGAATGTTCATCCCAGTCGAACACCGTCCAGGATACAAAACTAACGAACCACTACTGAGCCGCCTCCAGGATAATGCCTTGTATTCACGCTAGCATTTGTAGTAAACAGGTCATGCTTATATGTCCTAGTGGCTCTTAAACAAGTCCTCGTATTTTTTCATGACGAGAGTCAAACATGCCTGATCATCTGCATAGTATATTCGCAAATTTACTTTATAGATACTGACAGGTGTTGGTAAACAATATATGTCTTTGTCAGTACAGTATTTGCACTGAGAGTTGCCGTATGAATATATAAATAAAGTGATTAAAGATGCCTACAGAATAATGCTTACTTCATTTTTGTTACTGCTTCTCCTTTTTGTGTAATTAGTGTGTCGAGTAATGTCCTTACATGGTGATCAGTATATTTTGCTTATTTAGATTCATTGGCAAAATATTTTGTGTATGGCCTATAATCAATATAGTTTTAAATATTATAATTAATGTATAATTTATATAGAGTATTACAATTTAAATATTATTCTGTATGTATAGACATTATTAATCTGGGGGCTACCGTTGTGTAGTGATAACGCACGCGGCTGTGGTCCAGGAGGGTCTCAAAGTAATTAGGTTCGAATCCCGACTACAGTCTGAGTTCAGAAGGTCATCCACACTGAGTAATTATTTCCACCTGGCAAATAAAAGCCCATCTAAATATGGTACCCCCAAGACCTTACGAGTGAATTTATGACGCAATACCAATCCGAATGTAATTATTCTATACAGTAGTGCATTTATAATTTTTTGCACAGATACTGCATTGTGCGTAATATAGGATCTTCAAATTGACCACTAACTTTGTTATATAGTGAAATGTGGGTAGTGTTTACCGTAGACTTATTACCGTTTATCGACTAAGGAGCACGTTTGAGAGAGAGAGAGAGAGAGAGAGAGAGAGAGAGAGAGAGAGAGAGAGAGAGAGAGAGAGAGAGAGAGAGAGAGAGAGAGAGAGGGAGGGAGGGAGGGAGGGAGGGAGAGAGAGAGAGAGAGAGAGGGATAGAGAGA
>NC_061834.1:25570986-25573486 GCF_019202785.1 Penaeus chinensis | reverse complement strand
TTCGGACTGGAGGAAAAGGGTCATATCGCTCCCTGAATTTGCTCTGAGTGTTTCCTTCGTTATTACATGAAATATTGTTTCCACAGCGGATTTATTGTTTGAAAATCACATCATTTTCTTTTTTCTTCTTCTTTTTTTTTTTTTTTTTTTTGGGGGGGGGGGGTCAGCGTGATTGTCAGTAAATAGTGCAATAAGTATATAACTGGAATCATTGCTTTGCCCCAATTAACTCTATTTAAAGTGTGTATTTTTAATGCCTTTTTAATTTGTTGGTACTGCCAGCTATTTTAGATATTCAAATTTGAAAAACCGAACAATGCATATCTCTTTGGTTCATTACATCTTTCATCTAATCATACCAATGGGTTATTTACATAATACGTGGATAATTGGAATGGACGAGACTGAAAAAGTTTTACTTACATGTTTTTGTTACGTACATACATGTACTCATGCGCAGATATATACCTAAATACATATGTATGGATGTATATATACATGAATTAGTACATATATGATTATATGTCATTGTGTCTCTATTACCATAGAGCTGTATGTCTGCTTGTGTACATTTGTGCATGTATGTCTCTATACGTGAATGTGTCTACATACTGATAGGAGTTTCACCTTAGGCACATATTTCCAATATATAGGAAAACCAGGAAATGTATAAAAAACAAAACAACAATAACAACAGCAGTAGCAACAACAACAACAACAGCGAGAAAACAGCAACTGCAATAAAGTAACGATAATCCGAGGCGGCTTCCATCCCCTCAATAAGATCACATGAAATCCGGCGCACTCCGGGCCTTCGAATCGGCTTCATTGGTATTCTTAGAGAGCGCTTGAGGGCGAAATCCGGCGGCCCGAATCCACGCACGAACGGCGCTCCGAGCAACACGGACCTTATGAACCGCACATTGCTATGATGCAACTCGCCTCCTCCTGTCAATGGCTCCCGCTGGGTTTGTCTCGTCGCCGGCATGCGATGTGTGCTGTTGTTATTGTTGCTGTATCTGCTGTTGTTATTTTTTATATTTCTTATTGTTATTATTGTTATCATGACCGTTATCATTATCATTATCATTATCATTATCATTATCATATCATAAATATTATTGTTACTATTATCATTATTATCATTAATAATATTATCATTGTTATCATCATCATCATCATCATCATCATCATCATCATCATCATCATCATCATCATCATCATCATCATCATCATCATCATCATCATCATCATCATCATCATCATCATTATTTTTGGTAATTTTGATATCCTTATGATTGTTATTGTTGTTATCATTGCCATTGTCATCACTATCATATTCATCATCCCCATAATCATACTTATCATCTTCCTCATGCCAGTTATTAATGTCATTCTGTATCAATTAGAGCTTCAATAGAATCTAGGGCAAAATGTCCCGTCTGCTCTACATCCTGGGCTCGCTTTCGGCTGAGTCATCTCTTGCCGGGAACTGTGCTGCCCCGCCACGTGGCCGGGGGAGGCCGAGGCGGCGGTGAGTTTCGTGGCATGGCACACACACACACACACACACACACACACACACACACACACACACACACACACACACACACACACACACACACACACACACACACTCACACACATTTATATGTATGTATGTATGTATGTGTGCATATGTATATATATATATATTATATACATGTATATGTGTTTATGTGTACATATATGTATGTATGTATGTATGTATGTATCTATGTATGTATCCCCCCCTCTCTCTCTCTCTCCCTCCCTCCCTCCCTCCCTCCCTCCCTCCCTCCCTCCCTCCCTCCCTCCCTCCCTCCCTCCCTCCCTCCCTCCCTCCCTCCCTCCCTTCCTCCCTCCCTCCCTCCCTCCCTCCCTCCCTCCCTCCCTCCCTCCCTCGCTCCCTCACTATATATATATATATATATATATATATATATATATATATATATGTATGTATGTATATTATGTAACTATTTTTATATATATACACACATATGTATATATTATATACACACATACACACTATAAACATCCTAATAACGGCAACCAGCGAGGCGCAGATCTGTGCGAAAGCAAAGCACACATCCCTCAGTCTCAGGCCTTAGTCAATCCTCGTGCCCTGATTCCGCGCTTGTAATGCCACCAATAGTGACTCCAGCAGCACTGCAATGCTATCGATAATTCTTGCCTTCATTCTGTAGCTCTTGGCGTGGTAGACCTTCGTTCGCTGCTCGCAGAAGTGACACCAAGCAACTAGTGTCACTTCGCTTTGGGAGGCGCATAGCCCGTACATCAATATATCATGTTTTTGTGTGTCATTCATACGAGTTACCATGATACCAGCGTATTAATGCTAGTAGAGCGAGTATTTGATACGAATAACAACGTTTTTTTTGCGTGTGTATGTGCCCTGCTTGCACGCAGCCTCTTTATGGCTAAATAGCAAGAAGGGCAATTACGTGCCTGGACAGGC
>NC_061834.1:25542628-25550128 GCF_019202785.1 Penaeus chinensis | reverse complement strand
TGGTAGTTAAAAGAACAGAAGATTTTAGGAAATATTATTTACACAAAAGTCATCTTCGGTTGTGGAAACCAAAGAACACTGTGTGAGACATTCCTGATTGTGGGATAAATAGGTGTTCATAGAGACAGTTGCATTTGTATATTAACACATACACATACCTGCAAAAAACACATACTTACATACAAACAATGTATTGTGTGTACTATCTTATGCGATGCTGGCACATTGCATAACTTTCACCTTTTACTTTTGATCCCTACATTTCTGACAGGAACGAGAAGTAGAAGGGATAGAAGGCACATCATGCATTAACATTATATAACTAATGATATACAACATACCTAAACACAACGAAATAATCCTCTTATTGACGAAGTTCACAAACAGCCAATTACCGTTTCAAAGACCCTTTGCCGAGTCTACAGCTGGTCCTCCTTTCCGCTCCTCGTGCAGAGGCTCCATACTCAGTGAGGGATCCTGTTAATCGGCAGCGGAAATTTTAACTTTCGCGCTGCCGTCTTGTGTATCCGGAAGGCAGCGCCCCTCGTTTACAGACATTTCCTGGTTGCGTATTGTATTACCGGGCGAAAGTTTGCTTACTTCTATGTTGAGTGTGTGAGACTGATCCACATATTTGAGGAATTACGGTTAGGGGAAGAGGGCGTAGGCACTGGGTTGCGTGTTTTATTATTATTATGATTATTATTCCGTAGATCGGAGAAAATACAAAGCTTAATTTTTAACAAGTGTAATTGTGTTATCGTTTTTCCTCAAACGATTTTATTTTTGTTTCGCTCGATTTGAGGGAGCAATATTTCTGTCGACAGAAAAGACGAGGGAAAATAAATAAGAACCTTACAGGTAATGCAGAATACAAAGTTTTGACGTTAATATTTAGATAGAGACGGATCGATTAACTCTTTCCTTTGCAAGTGAAAATATCGCTTCAGGAGGACAAAATCTGCTGCTAATTGAGACAGATTATCACTTGCAATCCACTTATGTGTAATACGCGAAGATAAATTTATCTATTTTATGTTCTTGTCATAACTCCATTTGTTAGGTATGAGTTGAGACCTCGTATTGGCATTCTATAATGAGGCTGTTATTGGTCCTGAGATGGGATTTATTGAAAAATTCTGAAGCTTTTGCTTTGCTTTATTAGATTTGTTTTGTAATCCTGAAGGACATTTGCGACGTCTGTGGTATGTGCCTATTGTATATTCTCATTATAAAAGAACACACATATGCCCGCACACACACACACACACACACACACACACACACACACACACACACACACACACACACACACACACACACACACACACACACACACACACACACCACACCCACACACACACCACACACCACACACCACACACATACGTACACACATGCATATACCCATACACATACATATACATATACACACACATATATAAATTATATACATACATACATACATACATACATACATACATACATGCATACATACTTACAAACATACACCCACACCCATACAAACACACATACATACATACATACATACATGCATACATGCATATCTATCAATCTATATATATATATATATATAATTATATATATTCATTTATATATCATAAAAAATATGTTTATATATATATTCATATATATATAATATATCCATAAAAATGCACACACCCACAAACACACACATACTTATACATATATATATATATATATATATATATATATATATATATATATATAAAACACACACACACACACACACACACACACACACACACACACACACACATATATATATATATAACCTAATATATATATACATATACATATACAAATATATGTGTGTATACATACATACATATATATACATATATACATATATATACATATATATACGTATACATACATATATATATATACACACACAAACATATATATATATATATATACACACACACACACACACTTTCTGTGCCGTATCAGAGCCTGACGTTGCCGACCAATAGTCGGAGCGCAGGTATTTTTACGACTGCCGCGACAGGGAATTGAACTCGGGACTATGAGCGTCATATATGTATATGTATATATATATATATATATATATATATATATATATATATAAATGTATGATATATATAAATGTGTATAAATGTATATATCTATATGTATGCACACACACACACACACATATATGTATATATATGTATATATATGTATATGTATATGTGTGCGTGCGTCTTAGTCTGTGTGTATGTGGTTAAATATGTATGTATATGCATATATATATATATATATATATATATATATATATATATATATATATATATATATATATATGAATATACACATATATACACGTATGTGTATATATTTTTTCATATATGTGTGTGTATGTGTATAAAAATATATATATATATATATATATATATATATGCATATGTATATGTGCATATAGATAGTTATATATACATATATATGTATACATTTGTGTATTTATATATGTATGTATGTATATGTGTATATATATGTATATGTATGTGTGAATGTATACATATATACGTACATATACATGTAGATATGTATATTATATATATATATATATATATATATATATGTGTGTGTGTGTGTGTGTGTGTGTGTGTGTGTGTGTGTGTGTGTGTGTGTGTGTGTGTGTGTGTTTGTACTTGTATGTGTGTGTGTACGTGTGTGTATATATATACGTATATATATGTAAGCACACACACACACACACACACACACACACACACACACACACACACACACACACACACACACACACACACACACACACACACGCACACACACACACGCACTCAAACGGCAGTACACATCAGTATATGTACAGTTAGGGTTTATGGCCATAAAAAATGGAGCCGTTCCCTGGAGCAGTATCTTTAGCTACGAGATGTGTTTAAGCCCCCATATATATCATCCTCCGATGAATGGCGTTCTGTGTAGGTCGATCGTAATCCAGATATTGGCTTTTATGTGACTACTAATGGCGATGTTCTCCGCAGGACCGAATTTTAACGAGAGTCCCGGCTGAAGGTCGAGAAATAACAACGTCCTCGTCTTGGTTGACAATGAGGGCGGGGACTATTTCAAAAAGCCTCACGAGAAGCATTATTGATTCGAGGCGCACTTCGAAATCCGCAAAAGATGCCCATATCCCACAGGCGTCGTCAACATCCCGTTACGGAGATGTCCTTGCCTTCTCCTCAGGTCCCATCCTCCTTCTCTGTCTTTGGCTTCGATTTGATTTCGAAGCTGAACGCAAGGGTCGAGACGCGGGGGCGGGCGGGGGCGGGCGGGGGCGGAGGCACTAACCAGCCTGAAAAGTGCAGCCATCGGGAAACGACCGGAGACGCAGTTTATGCATCGTTTCATGCTTCACTATCTAACTACCTAATGACTTCCGGTGTGTAGCAATTCCAGGATATCTTCCCTCCGACCGGGAGCATAGTTCATGACTTTCATTACGTCGGTGTCCATTAAAGGGCAGACGCGCTGGGATAAACTTAAGAGTCTTTTCTCTGTCTTGGTTCCTCTTCCTCTCCCCGCTTCTCCATTTTCTGTGTCTTGTTCTTTCAGTGCATATTCTTCTCTTAATTCTTTTATATACACCTTATTTCTTTTAATCCTTGCTCTTATCTTTTAATTTTCTCTGACTTGCGTCTGCTGGCATTTCTCTCTCTCTCTCTCTCTCTCTCTCTCTCTATCTATCTATCTATCTTTTCTGGCTCTTGCTTCTTTTGCCCTCTCCCTCTCAAACCATTTGGCAAACCCTTCCATTTTTCCTCCCCCCCCCCCCCATTCCCCCTTCTCCATACGCCGAGTCGAAGGTAGGTCAGGGCGGGGGCGCGGGAGGCCGTCACAGGTCGGCGTGGCGCGAAGGGGCTCGGCCGTTCCTCCTCCGATGGGTGTTGGCAGCCCGCCAGTCGCGAGGGGCTGTGGTGACGCCGCTCCTCCCCCTTCTCTCCCTCCCTCCCTCGTTTCTCTTTTTATTCATTTTCCCGCTTTTCCTCTTCCCACTTTGTCCCTCTCTTTCCCTTCCTCCGTTTTCTTTTTCTTTTTCCTCTACTTCTTCCCGTTTTCTTTCTTTTCCTCTCTTTTTTTCATATTTCTTTCTTTAGCCCTCTCTCTTCCCTCTCCTTCTACCTCTCTATTGCCGCTGGCTCTCCAAGGGTTGGACTGGCAGAGATTCCTCACCGGGACTGAGCAGGCAAGGGTGCGGGATCGAGAGACGGAGGGAACTCCGAACCCAGAAGGGAGGGAGGAAGAAAGGAAGGGGAGGGAGAAAGAAAGGGAAGAAGTTAGGGTAAGTGGAAGGGAGAAGAGGGGGACGATAAGGAATGGAATGGGAAGGAACGGGAAGAAAGGGAATAGAGGGGAAAATAAGTGACGATAACAACAGAAAAGAGAAAGTGAGGATAATAAAAGGCTGACAGAGAAGAGGAAAGAAGTGTGGGAACTGGGAAGTGAGGGGAAGGAAGGAGTCAAGTACGCCTTGGGTTGAACGCATGCACCGCGCGGGAGGACTTTCCGGGAAGAGGCGTCTGCTTGATTCCGACTTTCGTTGCGTACCCCGCCGCACACGGGCTTTGGTCACTATACACTTAAATCGATTCTAGTAGTGAGCACTTCCTGCACTCATTCATTCTGCAGCAACCGGCTGATTCTCGTAGGCCATTTAAATATTACTTTGTTTCGCATCTCTATTGCTTCCAAGTTCCCTTTCGACAACATTTTTTCAACGATTTTTGCGAATGATGACCCAAAAATCAACATTGCCTTTGTCTTTTCCCCCTTCAATAACTGTCTCCCTCGCCTACCGCTCTCAAAACTTCCTCGTTTCTCATTAATTGGAATTTGGCATCAGATGTTTTGGTTTATTTCATCCTTTGTTGCAGTTGCAAATTTAGGGTTAAGGCTTCCAACCATAATCTAAACGAACGAAAACAAACTTCTTTATTCATTCGAAAAGTAAAAAAATACCTATCAAATTGCCATTCCGCGTTTCATTACATCACATTTCATCGGTGGTGACAACATTGTCCTAGCATTTAAACGGTTGAAGGGTTCTGTGACATTGTTCTGTTGTGCTGCTTATGTATCTTTGAACCTGTATACCTATCTACCTGCAGTGCTCTCCCTTTCCCTCTCCCTCTCCACCTCCGTCTCCGTCTCCGTCTCCGTCTCCCTTCCCCTCCCTCTCCCTCTCCTTCTCCCTCTCCCTCTCCCTCTCCATCTCCATCTCCATATCCCTTTCCTTCCCTTTTTTTCCTTCCTTCCGTAACCGCCTACCCATATCTATTTTTCTCCTTATCAACGTACAAGAGAATCGGACCAGTTTTCGACTTATTATTTTCAGTCAATTTCTGAATGAAGTGATTACATTTCATATTCTTATTGGTACTGGTATGTAATGCAGAAATTAGTATCGCCAGCGTTACGTAATATTAAGATAATGACAGCTTAGGTGTCACGATCAAATGTATAAGTGTAGGAGGAAGTGGATCAGACGGATGGAGATGAAAGAATGTGTTTGTTCGAGTCGAAGAGGGTAAAGGAGGAGATGACAGAGAGAGAGAGAGAGAGAGAGAGAGAGAGAGAGAGAGAGAGAGAGAGAGAGAGAGAGAGAGAGAGAGAGAGAGAAAGAGAGAGAATGAGAATCTCTCTCTTTCTTACTTTCCTTCCCTCCCTCCCTCCCTCCCTCCCTCCCTCCCTCCCTCCCTCCCTCCCTCCTTCCTTCCATTCCTCCCTTCCTCCCTCCCTCCCTCCCTCCCTCCCTCTCCTCCCTTCCTCTCTCTCTCTCCCTCCCTCCCTCCCTCCCTCCCTCCCTCCCTCCCTCCCTCCCTCCCTCCCTCCCTTCCTTCCTCCCCCCCCCCCCCTTCCCTCCATCCATCCCTCCCTCTTTGGCTGTGTACCCTGGTCGTGGAGAGGAAGGCGCTTGTGGATTAGATGGAAAGGGCACAATTTGTATCATGCAAAAAGGGAGTATAAGGGTGCGAGGCAAGGGTGTGAGAGGCCCATGGCATAGAGTCTAGTAAGTGTGATATAGATAACACAGGCATCAGCACGCTCCAATTGAAGTCGTGTGGGTTAAAGCTGCCCCGTGATCCCATGCCGCGGAGGGAAAGAGAGGGGTGGGGGATGGAGGAAAGGGCGGTGGGCGAAGGGGAAGGGGAGGGAGGATGGAGAGGGCGGCGTGGGTGTCTCTGGCAACGGGCAAGTGCTCATGCTCCTTCACTCACCGGCCGGGGTGCTAATTCAGTGCTTATGCTTGCTCCTTTGCTTTTAGGGCCGAGCTACTAACCCGTGATTTAATTCCTTGGTCCTTCAAGTCCCTTTTATGCTCCCTGCTTTTAGTATTATGACTCATCCATTGTCTTCCACGGTATTCCGGTTTTCTTGGGCGTGTTCATTCATTCGCTGTTCTCCCACAGTACATAATCCTGGTGCGTTCAAGTTCTTAGAATTGATACATTCGCCACGTCGAATGTCTTAGCTCTTCAGATAGTGATTATATTCGTGTAAAAAACGTTTCATTTATTACTCTCTCGTTCATTCATTCACTCACTCACTCACTCACTCACTCACTTCCCTCCCTCCCTCCCTATCTACCTGCATTATTCTCTCTTATTCTCCCTCAATTTCTTACTATTTTTCTCTCCCATGCATCCAATTTCATTACCAGTTAAGATAGACGATTTATCAATATATTGATTTATTTATCTATCGTTATAGTTTCCTCTTTCCCCATACCTTCCTCTGAGTGTCCGTTTGTTTACAATTCCCTCCACCTCCGCCAGTCTCTTTATAGCCATTGCTCCTCCCTCGTTATCCATGCGTCTTCGGAGCTCTTGCCTGTCTGTTCGAAGCAATTATTCGAGTTTTATTAGGGGTTGCCTTGGCTTCGACGCGGCTTGTGTTATTGGTTGTGGGCAGGATGCGTATGACGTGGTAGGTGTCTGAGCTGCGCGTGCTGATGTTTCTGTCTGTGTGTTATTTGCTGACTGCGTTAATCGATCAGTCGATTAACACTCATTTATATCGGGGTTATGTTAGTCAGCAAGGATATACTGACCTTCCTGACGCCCGCTGACCCCGTCACAATCGGTCGAATGTACACTTAAAGCTGCATTGGTAATAAATCTTCTTCGTGTACTAAAATGTGCAGAGCCGCAGTGAGAGTGGGACTGGCGAGGGAGGTAGGGAGGGAGGGGGAAGCGGGAGGATAAGGGAGAGAAGGGGAGGAAGAGGAGGGAGAGGGAGGAGAACCGGAATGGAGAGCGGGATAAAACGACGTTTTTAAAGCTCACGGATGCTAGACGCGATGAAGTTTTGTAGGCCTCGAACGTAAAGGAGGAAAAAACTTTGTACATTCCGCTTCTTAAACTCGCGAGTTTTACGACGCCACGCCAGCCCTTCGCCGGCCTTAGTAACAGTGGAGAGGCTTCGTCGTAA
>NC_061834.1:25530128-25535128 GCF_019202785.1 Penaeus chinensis | reverse complement strand
AATATTATTTATCTATTTCTTTCTCAATCTCCATTAATATATTTCCCTGGCTGCCGCCCCCGAAAGTCTAACGCCGGGGATGCAAGGGCGGCAGCTGGCGAACAAGGGCTGAGAACACCTGCTCGGAAATTTTACGACGGCCGGCGTTCCTGGCGCCCGCCCAGTCATACCCTCGCTCCTCTGACGCCCCTGGCACAGTCCTCGCTCCGGACACCTGGAGGGGTCGGGGACGGGGGGTTGTTCTGTGTAATCATTTTTAAAGGCATTGTCTTTTGTGATGTAGCTGAGGAACTAATTTTTGTGAAGTTGGGAAGATAAAAGGCGGAAACTGAATGTGGTTGTGGCTCGAGCATTGCCTCGGCCGAAACAAAGGAAGTGTAGAGAAAGAGCTGGGAGAAAATTTAGAATTTCAGCAAAGGTTGTCTCTAGGTGATGCCTGACGTTTATAACGCCGCCATCAGCACTTTTTTTTACTCTATTCGTGAGCAGAAAGTAAAAATATAGATACTGGGAGGGGAAGCAGTCTAGGCACTGTGCCGTAAATAATTGCAACTTCGTGTGTGAAGCTCAATATCTCTCGGAGATAATGTCGCAAAAGATGATTTTCCATCCGAATCGATAGATAAGCCGAGGCGAGTGTGTCTGTTTCATACCAAGAGGCTCCCGGGAACCACCGACACAGAACCGTCTTTAAGCGTAGGGGAGGAATTCTTCCGCGAGAATTCGAAGGCGATATATTGACACTGGGCATTTGCTTCGGCGAGGAACGCGCCGCAGAAAGATGAGCACGCACGGGAAAAATCCATTAGGGAAAAATAAAGCAGTCTTGATATATTTCAGTTCAGGGAGAAATATATCCTGGGAAGAGGAGGCAGAAACGGAAGAGGAGGAGACGAGGAGAAAATAGACAATGGCAAAGGTGGCGCTAGGGAGGAGGGTGGTGGCGTTGCGTCAACAGGACCGATGGACAAGTCCTCCATCAACACGCCCACACGCCGCCCATTACGCGCCCCCAACTATTCCGTAAACTGCATCCGATCGCTCGTTCATATGATTATTCTGATCCTGAGATCATGCTACTTGAGGCATGTGCATGATGCTTGCAGGGACACATTGGAATCGGAGGCGTCATGCGCGGAGCGGCACGTGCGATGAAGGGCGGAAATACTGTCTTTGTTTGCTCTCCATTCTTGGCTAGGCTGGGTATATGTATTTATGCATGCACAGACACTCACAGACGCGCACGCACGCACGCACAGACACACACACACACACACAGAGACACAGACACACACAGACACACAGACACAGACACAGACACAGACACAGACACAAACACAAACACAAACACAAACACAAACACAAACACAAACACACACACACACACACACACACACACACACACACACACACACACACACACACACACACACACACATATGCTCACACACACACACACACACACACACACACACACACACACACACACACACACACACACACACACACACACACACACACACACACACACATACACATGCTCACACACACATATGCTCACACACACACACACACACACACACACACACACACACACACACACACACACACACACACACACACACACACACACACACACACACACTCACACACACACATACACACACACACACACATATATATATATATATATATATATATATATATATATTATATGTATATATATTATATATGTATATATATATATATATATATATTAAATATGTATATGTATATATATTAAGTATGTATATATATTAAGTATATATATATATATATATATATATATATATATATATATATATATATATATATATTATATGTATATGCTTAATAAAAACTGCGCATGCATAGAGCCTTATAAGCAGCGTGTTGAACTTCTCCTCGGCTGTTCTGAAGTGCGTTGCTTCCCGTCCGGCCTCGCCTTAAAGACAGCGCTATTCTTCTCTGCCTCATGTGCTTCGACTTCAAAAAGACGAGATCGATTCTGCGGCGACATCATTTCCCTTGTGCTCTCCGGTCCTCCGTTTCGCCAGTGTTCATTTATTCGCGGAGTTCCTTAGAATGGGATTTTGGAGGTTATCCCAGGATTTTGCGCTTGGATCATTCCCAGCCACCGCGCGATTTGTTGTGTGTGTGTTTCGCTGCCGCGAAGCCTCCTTGTTCGCGGGGCATTGCTTGTGATGTTGCTCGGTGTCATTGGGAATATCAGCCTTCTTCAGGTAGCTTTGTGTCCCTTTTACTTGTATTTTGCGGGATCTAATATTTCCGGGGTAATGCAAAAGCAGATTTAGTTTTTCGGCGTTAATGGTATCTTCCTTTTTTTTTCTTATACCATGCGTCTTTCATTTTAGTTTCATTCATTCTTGGTACTTACCTGCCTTATTTTTCTATTCGCCCCCGCTTTTCTTACCATTTGTGTGTTTTTGTTTTCCTTTCCTCCTTTTTTTTCTCTTGCAACTCACACACGCCTCATATTTTAGATTCTTTCTCTCTCCCATTATCTTTACATCCCACTCACTTTTGACCTTCATCCAACACTTACAGATTTGCCTCTTTACCTTTCCATTACATTTACACTTTCCTGGTGCCTTTTGGCCGGCCTTCCTAAATCAGCCGAATTTCCTTAATTCCAAAAGAGCTGAGTCATCGATTTCTCATCCTCTGACATTCGTCTCACATCATCTGACAACGATATTAATGTCAGTCTGCCCGCCACAACCACAGAGGAGGAAAGTTGTATAATTCATATGCCAGCTATTGCACGAAAATAACTGATTCCGTGGTATTAGTTCAACATTAGTTTGCAGAAATTTAGGCTAGTTATTTGAGTTATTTTGAGAACGGTGGCATGTGAAATAACAAAATGAAGCAGCTACAGAGATAAGGGAAATATGAATACCTTATACGAATTAACTAACCTTTTAATCCTTATTCACTTAAAAAAATTGAAAAAAAAAATAACTGTACGACTAGCTGTCCATTTAAACCTCATTGCCATTGATTCTTGTTTTTTTTTTTTCTATTTTCACGATTTTTTTCATTTTTTTCATTCCCGGAGTCTTTCTTGTCTGCCTTCTTTTCCCATCTCTTCATATTTGCTTCTCTCTCTGTGCACATTTTCCGTGCGTTTGTTTTAAAAAAAACAGCCTCCCTCCCCCTTTTTTTTTTCTCTGCAACAACCAGTGTTTGTTCTCATCTAAAGCCCAAGTCGGCCGCCTCCGTCTCCTCATTCCGGTGCAATTTACTTTCAGCAGAGACCAGGTAATTAAACTCATTTCGTCCGGCCCCTACACTTCATCTTCCCGGTTGACAAGAAGCCGGATTTAAAACGGACGAAGAAACCGTATGTGTTATATTTTATCGATTGATTTTATTTCTGTTTATCTTCTCCCCTGCAACGTCATAGCTTCCGGTGCGGAGCGAGAGGGGAGGCCGAACCCATTTCCAAAACAATTGAAAGGCTTATTGTCCTCTATGGCAGACCAGAGAAATTCTTCCCTTTTATTGTCCTTTGTGATTTTCCGGATATAGGTATGGGTGCCAACTGTTTTTAATCAAAATTACAAATTGAATGCCAACGGGAAATGGAGAGAGACAAATCAAGCTTTTTTTCCCCCATTCCCTTCTCTCTCTATCCGTCCGTTTCTACAAAAGATTGATGAAACGAGGCCGTTGGTAGCAGTTTTATGGTAGACTGAGCTGTGGTTTTGTTGTTGACATCACGTGTCCAGTAATTTAAGAGAATCTGGCGAAGCTTCCAGAACCGTCGATTAAGATACCTGATCTCCCTTTATGGCAAGATCGATGGAGCTTCCTTTGCATATTTATGCTGTTTTCTATACCATAGTTTTTCCCACTTTTCTTCGATTCGATTCGAACATTCAACACGGCGATAACAGACTTTCGGCGCAATTAGCCTTCCTCAGCAGAAGGAAAAAAGTCGGACAAAAATTTAATAAACATTGTCTATGTCTGACATCTTCTTGTATGTCGTTGTATTGTTTCGTGGAGAGGTAGGGAGATGGCCTAAAAGCTAAGCTGCTCTTTTGTAGTGAACATGTTGGGGAATTACGGCTCTGTATCCTGGATTTTTTGTGTGTTCGCCTTGCGTGCTTCTCTCTCTCTCTCTCTCTCTCTCTCTCTCTCTCTCTCTCTCTCTCTCTCTCTCTCTCTCTCTCTCTCTCTCTCTCTCTCTCTCTCTCTGTCTCTCTCTCTCTCCCTCTCCCTCTCCCTCTCCCTCTCCCTCTCCCTCTCCCTCTCCCTCTCCCTCTCCCTCTCCCTCTCCCTCTCTCTTTCTCCCCCCCCCCTCTCTCTCTATTTCTCTCTTTCTCATATCTCATACATTTATATAGTTATGTCTTTGTATTTGCGTAAATCGGTGTGCTTGCTTGTGTATCTGTGCTTACAGTCGTGTATGCATGCATGGATGTTTTTGATTGTATGTTTGTGTTTCATTGGGTGTCTGAATGTTAATTCCCAAAACTGAATATATGAAACCGATAGCAATATGGTAAATCCTCGTTTAAGTCCGTCCGGAGAGCCTAAAAGGGACCGACAGCTCGAGAGCAGCAGGCCGGGCCCAGTCCCCCGCGCCAGAGGGAGCAGCCTCTTGAAGGCGGGCTGAAAGATGGTCGTCATTGACATTCGCGATGGAGGTGTTTAAGCGATCAGCCCTTGAAGCGAACCATACATGAATTAGAATATTAATGGACTGTTGATAATGTGTGGGAATGAGGTTGAGAAATCGTTTATTGTTTGATAGTGCAAGTAATGGAACGGATTCGCGGCGCAATCACGCGGATTACAGTTTTTGTGACCTGCTGATTGATGGCAAGATTAACAAATTAAATGTTTAATCACTGGATGTGTAGTCAGCTGCTGAGCATACAGATGAGGTCATTTTCAACCGGAGTATTTTATACACGGTCGATAAAGTTCGGAGTTTATGGCGGATTCGG